>NW_028245763.1:0-194574 GCF_964263255.1 Lissotriton vulgaris | reverse complement strand
ACTGGCGTTGTTTGCCGCCACAGATAAAAATGGTCCACTGGGAACTCAGTCCGTCCAAATTGTAGGCAAAAAATCCGTTGGATATGTCAAGTGTGGTTTTAAAATGATTACACACCAGACCATCCACAAGAGCAGAGCCGTGAGTATTCTGTACTGCACAGGTACGGCAATACAAGTTCAAATGCCGGTAATCCAATACCAAACGGTACTAGCCGTCAGGCTTGGTTACAGTAAAATGAGGGTTATTCATTGGTGACACACTAGTTTCAATCACACCTTGATATTCCAATTGTTCAAGGATTTCCGCGACGGAAGCCTTAGCTTCACGACGGATGGGATATTGAGGTTGAGGCTGTGGCATAGACCGCAAAGGAATCTTGTGGTGTGGGGAAAATGTATCCCAACCACACTGTATACGGTACAGAGCCGGTGCAAGAGCCTTAGCCCACTCTTCTGCAAAATTCAGAGCATGCTCTTTCGAGACCGTGTTGGTGAAACTAGGGAGGATTACCTCCTCCCCTTTCTTGGAGCTGCGAGCACAAAAGGTGAGGGCCAGTCAGCCTCCGCTAAAAAAATGTCATAGGTAGTCATAAGATTTTCCCAAAATACCCCTTTGATTGTACGCTGTATGTCACCTTCAATTAAAAGGACTATGTTATAAAGTCTATCAGGGGGAGCTACTCTAGTATCAGCTGTCTCCACAACAACATATTGATCAGTCACTGTCACCTTCAGTAGCGGACGCAGGGCATCTTGCACTATGGTAATCTCCGCCGCACTGTCCAGCAAGGTCAAGCCCATGTCTGATTCCGAAGCTGCCTTCTCACTATCCGTGGCATATCTCGCTGTTAAAGCAGCAACTTTATTTTTCTGAAACTGGGGTCTTTTCGGTGTTGAATCGTCCTGCTTGCCTTTACTGTCTTTTGGGCGGGGCTAGTCGCGTCCCTGCTGGCCACCCCGACCTCTGCCGCCTCCTCCACCACCGGTTGATGTGGCCGATGAGTCCTGAAAAGAACGAGGAGAGCATTGTTCAGAAACCTGAAAACGATCAGGTGATTTTATTGTCGCGCGATTGCGCAAGTCATAAATACGTTCTGTAGGCGCAGGCACTGGAGATGCAGGATGAGACTCCTGTTTCTGCTGTTGTCGTTTACCCTGTTTTTGTTTTTTTGGCCAATTTTGCTTTTTGGCCTTGGGCTGTTCGTCAGTCTCTGACTTCGGCCCTTGGGGTTGCTTTTTCTCTTTAGTGGAAAATGGCTTGACTCCCAAACTTTTGCGGTCCACGGTCTTATAAGCCGCCACAATAATTCTCGGTAACTGATGGGGTTTATCTCATCGTGCACAGCCTGCAAAGCATTAGACACCTGAAAGCTCATAGCATCTCCCTTGACATTCGCAAGAACGAGATCGAAAACTACGTCAAAACTGCTGAAGAGGCGCATACCCAATTCAACCCCTGCCTCGGGTCCGTGCTCATCTTGAACACGCTTAATGACCGTAGGGAGGACAGTCATTGACGGAGTGCCAAACACCTTGTATATACTGCCACAAAGATCTTACCCCATGACTCACAGTCACCAGCTTCTGGGATCAAGTCTTTAGGCATACTAATTGTCAGAATCCTGTGCTTTTCACCAGGAGCGGTGTTAGGAAATACTGCTTCTAGCTGGTGAAACTTCTGGGCAAGCTAGAAAGGAAAATCATCCTTATTCTGGGGGCGCTCGCCCATCACAGCATTGACCATCACAGGACTAAGTTTCATTCCACCCTGTCCGGCAGGAAGCGCCGCACCACCTGGGGCCCCGCCCGGGAGATTGCGGGTAATGTATTGCACTAACGACCTAATTACATTAATTGCAACTGTATGTAACAGCCGCAAATCGGCAACGGCAACCGCTCCATGTCGAGGATGTGGAGTAAATCCAGCCAAAACAGGCCATGTAGCGCCTGGAATGGAAAAGGACCTCATCTTGGTGCTGTTAAGAAGTGGGGTAGGACACCATTAAACCAAACTTGGTTATGCCAAGCATTAATCAGAACCTCCTGTGTCCTATACGGAGCATAGTCTTTCAGTACAGCCATGGGAGTGTACGTGTCGACCACATTAGTATTTGCGTTCACAGCCGGGAAGGTCACCCACAAATAAAAAAATGTGTACGGGTAAGCTACTTCCGCACTTACTACCATGATCACAGCCGTGCCATCCACGGGGACATTATAAGTCTGCAAGTGATTGCGCACTCAATGCAACTAGGTTGCGGAATGTCCACCGCGGCCATAGTGACACAGAAAGGAAAAGATCCAATAAAAACTTTATAGCACAACTGGGTAGTAATTCAAGGAAACCATTTTGAAAGAATCAAGCTTGAAAAGACCAATGTAAGTATAGGTAGGTTTGACCAACACCACTGTTTTCCTGAAACAACAGCGAAGGGGGCTAAGTAAGCATGGGCAAATTTTGCGAATCTGGCGTTCGCGAATTTGCGTATTTGCGAACTCGCAATCCGCAAAATCCGCGAATTCTCGAGAATTTGCGAATTATTGTGTTTTTATAGTGTGCACAAGGGTTTCTGCCAGTTTGCGAGGATTTTGTACCAGTTCGCAATTGCGAACTTACTTGTCGGCACGCAACGGACGCGACTATGTTGTTTCTACGTCTGGTTCATCATCACAGGTTCACAGCACCCTCTGTTTCAACACTGCCACCCTCTGTTTCACCCATGCCACCCTCTGGTACATCAATGCCACCCTCTGGTTCATCATCATCACTGTAGATTATGAGGGGAAAAGCAAGCACACCTGCCCTGCTTCAACTGACATGAATTCATTTGGGGTTGATTTATTAATGTGTCACTGTTTTAAAATTCCAGTCTGGCACCTGCTTCCTTATCTGTCATTTGCTTTCTGTTGCAGTGCAATTTTTTTTCCAGGGCCTTTGTGGCCTACTTGTAGCTATTCTATGATCCGGCTGTGAGGGTCAGAGCAGGGTCATACAATTGTTGCAACTAGCAACTGAACTCTGGAGGGGCCCCAGTCAGGAAGCACTACAGGGAATGGTTACTAATGATGAATTTGAACTTTTGCACCTGCTGAGTGCTTTCAGTTTAGCAACACTCGTTTTTCTGCAGAACAGCAAATGTAATGCCCCAAACAAACTTACTTGTGAAAGTTGATTTTTAATCCAAAAGTGATCAAAAGAAAGTCAAAAGGCCTCAAATCCAAAAAAGGGCAGGCAAATGTCAACCTGATAAAAATCATCATTTTCAGAAGGTCTATTCTGCTTGCTAGTGGATTTCTTGTGCAGAATTGCAAATTTTGTAATTTCGCGAGTGCGAGATTTTTGCTGCCCACCGCACCGACATGTTCGCAATTGCGAACTTACGCCGCACGCCGCAAAATTGTATCACCAAGAAAAAAAAACCCGCTGTGTGAGAATTTGCAGATTTTCGGTAAATTCGTGAGCGTTCGCGGATCGCAAATTTTCCGCCCATGCTTAGTGTTAAGGATTGATATAAGTACTACTCAAGTGTCATGTAATAAAGCCACCAATGATCGGGCACCATGTAGCAGGGATTTCCGCTCCTATACAGAACTGTGCATAGAGACTTGGAACCTCAGTGAAATAGGGTGTGCCAAAACTCACCTTAGTATCGAAAATCCCCTACCAGACTAGCAATCAGTGTCTCATTGGTTCTTAGTAACCCCCAATGTTTTTGACAACCCAGAACACGGACTTAGAACACCTCAGGTAACGTGGATTACATGAACACTCTTTCGTTATACTAACATATCAATGTGTGAAGCAAAATATCCAACTAGGCAAAAAGCTTTAATAACAAAATGTGTCATGTGCAGAGGCTGCAGAAAAGGAAAATGGCGTTTAAACTTCTAACATGCTCATGCTCACATAACACAGTGCAAAGGTAAAACCAGACCACATGACAGCACCCAGCGTGCCCCAGCACGTATATGACATCACGCAGGACCCGCCACCACGCAAGCGTCGTGTACTGTAATGCGCATGTGTCATGAATGCGCGGGAGCAGGAATCATGGACTGGTCGCATACCAATCGAGCACATCACGTAATATTACATGTATATGATGTAACTGAAAAACAATTTAGAAAAGGGGGTGGTGATGAACAGAGTGTCTGAATTGAGCAGACCACTCTTACCCAGTCCAAAGATCAGGGCTTGATCCATCACCGTTATTTATCTCACTGCCCCATCCCAGCTCAGAACCTGGCTATATGCAAATCAGTCTGTCCCTGGCCCAGTGCATCATGGGAACAGGGCAGACTAAACTACCAAGCCAATTCTTCACCAGAAAGGAGACAAGCTACCGGGGACCGGTTTCTGGCATTTCAGCCTTCTTCGGCCCGGCTTGCTTGAATCCTGATGGAGCAGTGAGAAAGGGACTCATGTCTGAGTATACCCTGCCACACCTATAGTGGCCAAAAACGATTTAGAAAAGGGGGTGGTGATGAACAGAGTGTCTGAATTGAGCAGACCACTCTTACCCAGTCCAAAGATCAGGGCTTGATCCATCACCGTTATTTATCTCACTGCCCCATCCCAGCTCAGAACCTGGCTATATGCAAATCAGTCTGTCCCTGGCCCAGTGCATCATGGGAACAGGGCAGACTAAACTACCAAGCCAATTCTTCACCAGAAAGGAGACAAGCTACCGGGGACCGGTTTCTGGCATTTCAGCCTTCTTCGGCCCGGCTTGCTTGAATCCTGATGGAGCAGTGAGAAAGGGACTCATGTCTGAGTATACCCTGCCACACCTATAGTGACCCTTGCTCATTGCACCATCAGGATTCAAGCAAACCGGGCCGAAGACGGCTGTAATGCCAGAAACCGGTCCCCGGGAGCTTGTTTCCTTCCCAGTGTAAGAATTGGCTTTTGTAGTTTGGTTTGCCCTGTTCCCATCATGCACTGGGACAGGAACAGACTAATTTGCATACAGCCAGGTTCTGAAACTGGGATGGTGCAGTGAGCTAAAAAACGGTGTTGGATCTAGCCCTGATCTCTTGACTGGGTGAGAGCTTTCTGCTTAATTCAGAGACTCTGTCCCTCACCACCCCTTGTTGTAAATATTTTTGTCCACCCTAAGCGTGGAAGGGTATTCTTAGATGTGAGACCCTTGCTCATTGCACCATCAGGATTCAAGCAAACCGGGCCGAAGACGGCTGTAATGCCAGAAACCGGTCCCCGGGAGCTTGTTTCCTTCCCAGTGTAAGAATTGGCTTTTGTAGTTTGGTTTGCCCTGTTCCCATCATGCACTGGGACAGGAACAGACTAATTTGCATACAGCCAGGTTCTGAAACTGGGATGGTGCAGTGAGCTAAAAAACGGTGTTGGATCTAGCCCTGATCTCTTGACTGGGTGAGAGCTTTCTGCTTAATTCAGAGACTCTGTCCCTCACCACCCCTTGTTGTAAATATTTTTGTCCGCCCTAAGCGTGGAAGGGTATTCTCAGATGTGAGACCCTTGCTCATTGAACCATCAGGATTCAAGCAAACCGGGCCGAAGACGGCTGTAATGCCAGAAACCGGTCCCCGGGAGCTTGTTTCCTTCCCAGTGTAAGAATTGGCTTTTGTAGTTTGGTTTGCCCTGTTCCCATCATGCACTGGGACAGGAACAGACTAATTTGCATACAGCCAGGTTCTGAAACTGGGATGGTGCAGTGAGCTAAAAAACGGTGTTGGATCTAGCCCTGATCTCTTGACTGGGTGAGAGCTTTCTGCTTAATTCAGAGACTCTGTCCCTCACCACCCCTTGTTGTAAATATTTTTGTCCACCCTAAGCGTGGAAGGGTATTCTCAGATGTGAGACCCTTGCTCATTGCACCATCAGGATTCAAGCAAACCGGGCCGAAGACGGCTGTAATGCCAGAAACCGGTCCCCGGGAGCTTGTTTCCTTCCCAGTGTAAGAATTGGCTTTTGTAGTTTGGTTTGCCCTGTTCCCATCATGCACTGGGACAGGAACAGACTAATTTGCATACAGCCAGGTTCTGAAACTGGGATGGTGCAGTGAGCTAAAAAACGGTGTTGGATCTAGCCCTGATCTCTTGACTGGGTGAGAGCTTTCTGCTTAATTCAGAGACTCTGTCCCTCACCACCCCTTGTTGTAAATATTTTTGTCCACCCTAAGCGTGGAAGGGTATTCTTAGATGTGAGACCCTTGCTCATTGCACCATCAGGATTCAAGCAAACCGGGCCGAAGACGGCTGTAATGCCAGAAACCGGTCCCCGGGAGCTTGTTTCCTTCCCAGTGTAAGAATTGGCTTTTGTAGTTGGTTTGCCCTGTTCCCATCATGCACTGGGACAGGAACAGACTAATTTGCATACAGCCAGGTTCTGAAACTGGGATGGTGCAGTGAGCTAAAAAACGGTGTTGGATCTAGCCCTGATCTCTTGACTGGGTGAGAGCTTTCTGCTTAATTCAGAGACTCTGTCCCTCACCACCCCTTGTTGTAAATATTTTTGTCCACCCTAAGCGTGGAAGGGTATTCTCAGATGTGAGACCCTTGCTCATTGCACCATCAGGATTCAAGCAAACCGGGCCGAAGATGGCTGTAATGCCAGAAACCGGTCCCCGGGAGCTTGTTTCCTTCCCAGTGTAAGAATTGGCTTTTGTAGTTTGGTTTGCCCTGTTCCCATCATGCACTGGGACAGGAACAGACTAATTTGCATACAGCCAGGTTCTGAAACTGGGATGGTGCAGTGAGCTAAAAAACGGTGTTGGATCTAGCCCTGATCTCTTGACTGGGTGAGAGCTTTCTGCTTAATTCAGAGACTCTGTCCCTCACCACCCCTTGTTGTAAATATTTTTGTCCACCCTAAGCGTGGAAGGGTATTCTCAGATGTGAGACCCTTGCTCATTGCACCATCAGGATTCAAGCAAACCGGGCCGAAGACGGCTGTAATGCCAGAAACCGGTCCCCGGGAGCTTGTTTCCTTCCCAGTGTAAGAATTGGCTTTTGTAGTTTGGTTTGCCCTGTTCCCATCATGCACTGGGACAGGAACAGACTAATTTGCATACAGCCAGGTTCTGAAACTGGGATGGTGCAGTGAGCTAAAAAACGGTGTTGGATCTAGCCCTGATCTCTTGACTGGGTGAGAGCTTTCTGCTTAATTCAGAGACTCTGTCCCTCACCACCCCTTGTTGTAAATATTTTTGTCCACCCTAAGCGTGGAAGGGTATTCTCAGATGTGAGACCCTTGCTCAATGCACCATCAGGATTCAAGCAAACCGGGCCGAAGACGGCTGTAATGCCAGAAACCGGTCCCCGGGAGCTTGTTTCCTTCCCAGTGTAAGAATTGGCTTTTGTAGTTTGGTTTGCCCTGTTCCCATCATGCACTGGGACAGGAACAGACTAATTTGCATACAGCCAGGTTCTGAAACTGGGATGGTGCAGTGAGCTAAAAAACGGTGTTGGATCTAGCCCTGATCTCTTGACTGGGTGAGAGCTTTCTGCTTAATTCAGAGACTCTGTCCCTCACCACCCCTTGTTGTAAATATTTTTGTCCACCCTAAGCGTGGAAGGGTATTCTCAGATGTGAGACCCTTGCTCATTGCACCATCAGGATTCAAGCAAACCGGGCCGAAGACGGCTGTAATGCCAGAAACCGGTCCCCGGGAGCTTGTTTCCTTCCCAGTGTAAGAATTGGCTTTTGTAGTTTGGTTTGCCCTGTTCCCATCATGCACTGGGACAGGAACAGACTAATTTGCATACAGCCAGGTTCTGAAACTGGGATGGTGCAGTGAGCTAAAAAACGGTGTTGGATCTAGCCCTGATCTCTTGACTGGGTGAGAGCTTTCTGCTTAATTCAGAGACTCTGTCCCTCACCACACCTTGTTGTAAATATTTTTGTCCACCCTAAGCGTGGAAGGGTATTCTCAGATGTGAGACCCTTGCTCATTGCACCATCAGGATTCAAGCAAACCGGGCCGAAGACGGCTGTAATGCCAGAAACCGGTCCCCGGGAGCTTGTTTCCTTCCCAGTGTAAGAATTGGCTTTTGTAGTTTGGTTTGCCCTGTTCCCATCATGCACTGGGACAGGAACAGACTAATTTGCATACAGCCAGGTTCTGAAACTGGGATGGTGCAGTGAGCTAAAAAACGGTGTTGGATCTAGCCCTGATCTCTTGACTGGGTGAGAGCTTTCTGCTTAATTCAGAGACTCTGTCCCTCACCACCCCTTGTTGTAAATATTTTTGTCCACCCTAAGCGTGGAAGGGTATTCTCAGATGTGAGACCCTTGCTCAATGCACCATCAGGATTCAAGCAAACCGGGCCGAAGACGGCTGTAATGCCAGAAACCGGTCCCCGGGAGCTTGTTTCCTTCCCAGTGTAAGAATTGGCTTTTGTAGTTTGGTTTGCCCTGTTCCCATCATGCACTGGGACAGGAACAGACTAATTTGCATACAGCCAGGTTCTGAAACTGGGATGGTGCAGTGAGCTAAAAAACGGTGTTGGATCTAGCCCTGATCTCTTGACTGGGTGAGAGCTTTCTGCTTAATTCAGAGACTCTGTCCCTCACCACCCCTTGTTGTAAATATTTTTGTCCACCCTAAGCGTGGAAGGGTATTCTCAGATGTGAGACCCTTGCTCATTGCACCATCAGGATTCAAGCAAACCGGGCCGAAGACGGCTGTAATGCCAGAAACCGGTCCCCGGGAGCTTGTTTCCTTCCCAGTGTAAGAATTGGCTTTTGTAGTTTGGTTTGCCCTGTTCCCATCATGCACTGGGACAGGAACAGACTAATTTGCATACAGCCAGGTTCTGAAACTGGGATGGTGCAGTGAGCTAAAAAACGGTGTTGGATCTAGCCCTGATCTCTTGACTGGGTGAGAGCTTTCTGCTTAATTCAGAGACTCTGTCCCTCACCACACCTTGTTGTAAATATTTTTGTCCACCCTAAGCGTGGAAGGGTATTCTCAGATGTGAGACCCTTGCTCATTGCACCATCAGGATTCAAGCAAACCGGGCCGAAGACGGCTGTATTGCCAGAAACCGGTCCCCGGGAGCTTGGTTCCTTCCCAGTGTAAGAATTGGCTTTTGTAGTTTGGTTTGCCCTGTTCCCATCATGCACTGGGACAGGAACAGACTAATTTGCTTACAGCCAGGTTCTGAAACTGGGATGGTGCAGTGAGCTAAAAAACGGTGTTGGATCTAGCCCTGATCTCTTGACTGGGTGAGAGCTTTCTGCTTAATTCAGAGACTCTGTCCCTCACCACCCCTTGTTGTAAATATTTTTGTCCACCCTAAGCGTGGAAGGGTATTCTCAGATGTGAGACCCTTGCTCATTGCACCATCAGGATTCAAGCAAACCGGGCCGAAGACGGCTGTAATGCCAGAAACCGGTCCCCGGGAGCTTGTTTCCTTCCCAGTGTAAGAATTGGCTTTTGTAGTTTGGTTTGCCCTGTTCCCATCATGCACTGGGACAGGAACAGACTAATTTGCATACAGCCAGGTTCTGAAACTGGGATGGTGCAGTGAGCTAAAAAACGGTGTTGGATATAGCCCTGATCTCTTGACTGGGTGAGAGCTTTCTGCTTAATTCAGAAACTCTGTCCCTCACCACCCCTTGTTGTAAATATTTTTGTCCACCCTAAGCGTGGAAGGGTATTCTCAGATGTGAGACCCTTGCTCATTGCACCATCAGGATTCAAGCAAACCGGGCCGAAGACGGCTGTAATGCCAGAAACCAGTCCCCGGGAGCTTGTTTCCTTCCCAGTGTAAGAATTGGCTTTTGTAGTTTGGTTTGCCCTGTTCCCATCATGCACTGGGACAGGAACAGACTAATTTGCATACAGCCAGGTTCTGAAACGGGGATGGTGCAGTGAGCTAAAAAACGGTGTTGGATCTAGCCCTGATCTCTTGACTGGGTGAGGGCTTTCTCCTTAATTCAGAGACTCTGTCCCTCACCACCCCTTGTTGTAAATATGTAACTGAAAAACATGCAGCCGTCACACACCATACGCGGATTCATCATGACTTTTCTAAAATGGCGGCTAGAATCCGAACACCCACCATGATGTGTACGCTTTGGGTGTGCGACTACCAAAAAATGTGGAAAAATAGAAAATAATATCAATATATTAAAGTAAAAAAATGAAACAATATTTTAGTATGAATTAAAAAACAATTGTTGCAATTTTCAGAAAAATATATTGTTTTTTAATGAATAAAATATTTATAATTAAACAGTTAAAAAACTTTAGAAAAGCAGTACAAAATAATAGGTATAACTACTACTACACTCAAGAATTAGCATTTACAAAAACCTTTGAAATTCACTGAAAAAACCATAGGTTCCAGAGACGTTATAGTTAGAAATTAGCATTTAAAAAATCTTTTAAATTTACAGAAAAAAACATAGGTTTCAGGGATGTTATAGTTAGTTGGACATTTTACATTGACATATTATGGAGAATCGCTCTTACTGAATTGTGTTCAAGTGGGCTTTTAGAAAAATAAAGTAAGTAAACTTGAAATTGATCCCAGTAAATTTGCAATAAATATAATAATATCTTCTGCAATGGAAAGCAAGTCTTCCTAACAATAAATCGTGTGTTGTCGACGACAGGGATGAAAACAGATGCTTATACCGATACACCACTAAACCAGTGTTTCAAAAAAGTGTCTGTGCCTGTGAAAAAATAAATAAATCCATTACCACTAAAAGTCATCCAGAAGGAAATTTACAAATCAGACATCATTTTATACTTTAACGGCTCAAGTGTATTGCTAATTCTTCATTAGAATTCAATCCTTTGGGCATCTTGGTGTCAAAATCTATTTATTTAGACGCCAATTTTCTCAGAGTCAGTTTTCTGTCACCTCCAGCAACAGCATCAATCACAATCATTTTTAATAGATTTTCATTCTGAAAATGAGAATCAAAGACGTGCCGTACCACTGGATATTGTTGAATATTATGACGGATGGCACGCACATGTTCGAGAACCCGCTTCTTAGCCTGGTGAATTGTGCTGCCTATGTACATCATTTGACACGGGCACATTAGGGCATACACACAATACCTTGTTTTAAAATTTGCAGCTTTAGAGATAACAAACTGCCTTTTTGAGTTGGGAATTTGAAATTCTTTACAATTTGTGCTATTCTTACAAGACTTGCATTTAGCACAGCAACGAAATCCACTATGACCCATACTTTTGGGTTTGTCTTTTTTGGTCACTAGATTCACACTTCAAACATCACGTAATGCTCTGCTCTTTTTGAAAGTTATCTGTGGATTACAATTAAGATGTTTACTCAGATTATCATCTGTCAATAAAGTGTGCCAGTGCTTTTTCAAAAATTTCCAAACCTCTTGTGCTTGATGTGAAAAAGTTGTTAAAAATCGTGATCTTTCTGTTTCCTGGGGGTCTCTTACCTGATGTAATAATTCAGTACATGTTGCCTTTTCTTCCCTTGTTATAGCCTGGTCTATCACTTTTTTACTGTACCCACGTTCAAGAAACCGTTGGCACATCACATCCTTTTCTTGTTTAAAGTCAATAATGGTACTACAATTGCATTTGGCATGCAGAAGCTCTCCATAGGGGATGCTGTACACTAGTTTAGGGGTATGAGCCCTACTCGCAAAATAACTTTGTCTCCAGTTTATTATTTTTCACCATCACCTGTACATCTAGGAACTCTATCTCAGTTTTACTCATCTGTTCAGTGAAAGATAAATTGTAACTATTGTTGTTTAGTTTTCCAATGAACTCCTTAGCAGACTCTACATTACCCTTCCAAATAAAAAACACATCATAAATAAAACGCAGCCACAAGACAACACAGCTATCAAACTCCTCAAGCTGTGAGGCCACCTGCTCCTCCCACCAGCCCATGACTATATTCGCATAGCTGGGGGCGAAGCAGGTGCCCATCGCCGTGCCTTGTGACTGCGTAAAAATGTCATCATTAAAGATAAAAAAATTGTTTGTTAAACAAAACAAAATCATATCTAATATCATCTCACAATGGAATAGCAATGAAATGGACTGTGTCTTAAGGAAGTGTCTGACTGCAGCAATACCAATATCATGTTTAATACTAGTGTACAAATTAGCGACAGTAAGAGCGATTCTCCATAATATGTCAATGTAAGAGTATGTTATTTAATACTCATCACGACAGATGCATAGTTGATGTACTGTTGAAATTATGGAGCATTCTGGTAAATTAAGTTACAACATGGATTATGTCAAATATTCTATAACATGTAAGGATGAAGGCCCACTAGGGCGTGATTTATGTAATGATCTTAAGCTATTATGCGTATATAAAAATGACTCAGCTAAGATGGCCGGAATAGAAATTGTATTGCAAGATAGCCGATACCCTTTTTACAATAATCACGTGGTGTTTTATGTGGTCACCTTTTCACTGTTTATGTTTTTATTTAAATATGGAGCAATGTGAAAAAATGTTATTGCCTGTAAGCAAGGCGTGGGGACACATTGCAGACGACACCCATCTAAGGGGAAAATTCCTGCACTACAAATCCCAGAACACCGGAGAGACAGCTGATTGGAGCAGTCGAAATAAAGGTGTGGCAAGAATAGCCGAAAGCTCTGTGAACCAGCCTATGATTAAGGTATACTAACCGAAACGCGTCAGGCTACATTCCAGCATGTGAGTTGGTCTGAGAGGGATTGTGGCTGCCAGAGTGCGTTTCTGCCTGTGGGTAACTTTGGAGGGTATATATATATATATATATATATATATATATATATATATATATATATATATATATATATTCACTGAAAAAACCATAGGTTATAGACCATATATAGTTAGGGATTAGCATTTACAAAACCTTAATTTACTCGCACAAAACCATAGAAATTCGCATATATAGTTAGTTGCAATAACTATATATCGCGCACCCGCAATCCACTGCTGATGATGTCACATATTACATCATTCATGACATGGTCAGTGACATCACTGATGACATCTCAAATGACATCACTGATGACATCTCAAATGACATCACTGATGACATCTCAAATGACATCACTGATGACATCACTGATGACATCTCATTTGACATTACTGATCACATCACTGATGATATCATTCATGTGATAATACGATGAACCTCTTTCGACTCTAATATAACCTTAGATACAATCAGTGTAAACAGACACTCACAGACTGTCACTTATCCCTGGAGTTACTCACACACCTAGTCAGTCATGCAAAGAATCAATCACACCTCCATTTCCTCATCTATACAGTTATACACACCTTACTTATTCAAACATATACTAACACATATTTAGACTCTTATACAATCCCTTATACAAGTTCTCAATGATCCATACAGCCACTCACACATTCACTGGCTCTTATGCACAGTTATTTATATATGTCAACTCTCACATGTACTGTGTTTTACATATGTACTTACTTTGACATGTAGCACTGAGATATCCATTCACTCACCAATACACTCATGCAGACAGTCAACCGCCCATACAGCTGTTTCCACATGCACTTTTGAACCCATACATATAGTGAATCAACTGCTCACACATCTTTGCACAGAGTCACACACCTCCCAGCCACCCACACACACACTCAGTCTCCCATACAAATACTTCGGCAACCAATCAATAACCCATATAGTTACTCATATAGCTACTGATAAACACATGCAGCAGTTTACAGAACAACAGACATAATGATGCACAAATTAAGACAGTTTGGTCACTAACTCATGCACTCAGTGAGACACATTAAATCACTCACTCATACAGTCAGTCATGCACCTACTAAATCCTTCATCCAGACACTTATACATCCACTCATTCTTCAATATGTAAGACATATTTTAACTTTACAGAAACATACAGTCACTGGATGTTGTCATCAGTGATGTCATTTGAGATGTCATCAGTGATGTCATCAGTGATGTCACTGACCATGTCATGAATGATGTAATATGTGACATCATCAGCAGTGGATTGCGGGTGCGCGATATATAGTTATTGCAACTAACTATGTATGCTAATTTCTATGGTTTTGTGCTAGTAAATTAAGGTTTTGTAAATGCTAATCCCTAACTATATATGGTCTATAACCTATGGTTTTTTCAGTGAATTTCAATGGTTTTTAATAGCAAATATCAAAAGCTGTAAAATGTCAAGTACGTGGTAGGTAAAAACATTTTTGTATTTATGCACGCTGATGTGCTTTGAACGCTGCCCCCCCCTCCTCTTTTCTTTTAGGAGTATTCTCTCTTTGCAGATAGTGAAGGGTAGATAACGTAAGCCTTTGCCCCCGTTGTAACCCGTCGTGTCTGCTTCCCTCTACATTTGATTGATTGTTATCCAAGCATTTACTGTTTTAGAATTGGGTGCTATCATGCTGACGCCAGCTTCAATCTGAAACATCCAGAAACACTGTAGACTACCAATTCAATCAGTTCCGGTGGAGCCCCAACGTGACCCGGTAGAGAAGAACTTGCCCTCCCCTCTTTGACTGATTGTTCTTGTTGCCTGTCCCTTCTCTTGTCATTTAACAGAACTTTTTGGACTGCTGAAAGGGGTTGTATTCCGACCGCTGGTTGATGGAGACATTTTGACTATATTCTGGACCTACGTTGTCGCGAAATGCGTCATATGGCGCGCCGCGTTAGCGCACCCGGAAGTGCTCCGGTGCGCAAGGCGCAGCTTCCCGGAAACGATCCAGAGCACGGAACGCAGCGCGTAACGTAAGCATAACAGGTCATCATGTGACTTGTTAATAAAACTTTTCATTGGTTCATTTTACTTTTGTTGTTCTAATGATGAAAGGCTTGGTTATATGACCTAAAAATAACGCTTTTCATTGCTTTCGAATTTTTTTTTTTCCCAAATGATAAAAGCCCCACCTTTTTTTTCTCACTCTGACTTGTAAAGCAAAGGACCCAGATGCATTTACAGTTTATCACTTACAATGTTCCAGGCTAATGTGTTTTCCCGGGAAATTTACAACTGTCCTGCAAGTAAAATATTCCTTTTTCGAGAAAAAGGGCGTTTCTTCGTCCCATGAGGGAGCCGTTGAGCAAAAGAGGCTCGGCCTGCTGTCTTAGTCGCTGATAGGCATGAATATCAGATTCTTATTGATCACTTTATGTTGCAGGAGTAGAAAACGCAACAGCTCTTGGACATTTTTCTTTACTGTGTTCCTGCGTATTATACCTTTTAACAGTCATGTAATTGGACTGCTTTATTTCACTTGCCTTTTACTGATTCGAAAACAGTGGCTATTATTCAAAACTTTACCAATGTAGGTACTACTACCATGTTTTTTTTTAAAAACCTTTATTGTGAAAATGTCAGTATACAAATACGGGCCTATAACCACGTGGGCCGGCCACGGAGCAAACTGGAATCGTATATGATGAGGGCACATTTACACTGTAGAAGAACGTAACGGGCGACCCATTAGATTGCAAGAACTAAGGTGTCTACCATTTACGGAATCGGTGGACGTACATTTTATAATTAAAGTACGACAGGGCCAGTTACAATAAAATTATCTAGATATACATTTGCGGGCAAGTACCATGGGTGACGTTAATTCGAACTTTCAATAGTACAGTAATCAATAACACATCAGAACTTACTATCAATAGGGATGTCAAAATGTTCAATCAATTCTCGTCCCTGCTCGCCATGTGCTTCAAAACTGCATACGTATCTCGTGATATCAAGGTTGGGCAACCAGTACACAACAAGGAGTTACGAGTCCCATTCATACCGGCGCCATTTTGGGCGCGGCCGGGCAGGTCCAGGATATAGTCAAACATAACAAATGAGGCTGACGTCTCTGAAGCAGTTGACGCACAGCAGGACATAGCAAATAAACATGAAGTCTCTGAAGCTGTTAACTCACTGCAGGACAAAACAAGTGAACCTGAAACATCTGGAATAATTGTCGCTCAGAAGAACAACACACAAAACTCTGTAGTGTCTGAGGAAAGTAAAACAGAGAAGGGCACTGTAGTTTCAGACACACTTAACACTAATGACTTAACAAAGATATCGTCTGTCTATGAAGCAGCTGTCATGTTCACAGAATTGACAAAGAAGTGTGCAGACACCAATGCTATTAAGAAACACAAGGAAATTCCTAACGCATCAGCATTCTCGGAAGAGGTTGACACAGATGACATCTTAAGGAACAAAGAAAGACAAATTAAGGATGAGGAAGTTGTCACTTTAGTTTTTTCATCAGCTAGCGACAGCAACAAACACATTGTAATGGAGATTAGAGAGGCTATGGATTCTATTCTATTCTATTATTCTATTAAAATTATTTATAACGCGCACTATCACCATCGGTTTCTTGGCGCTCATTGACATATAGCGTTGATCCAGGGTGGGGGATTAATCATAGGCAGCTTGAAAGAGCAGGGTTTTTAAAAGTGTATGGAAAGAGTCGTACTTTGGGCAGAGACGGAGAGAGGAAGGTAGGGAGTTCCAGGTGGAGGGAGCCAGGGCAGAAAAACTCAGGCCACCGTGCTTTTTTCTTTTGAATCTGGGGACCTCGAGGAGGTTTAGTGATGCTGAGCGAAGGGCTCTGGGAGGAATGTGACGGGACAAGGCCGAAGAGATGAACCTGGGAGCTGCGTCCGATAGGGCCTTAAAGGTAGTGCATGCCAGTTTGAAAGTGCAGCGTTTGGAAACAGGGAGCCAATGGAGACTACGGAGGATGGGAGTGACGTGCTGGTGTTTGGGCTGGCAGAAAATCAGGCGAGCAGCCTGATTCTGCACCAGCTGAAGTCGGTGGAGATGACATGCAGGAATTCCTGCGTACAGAATGTTGGCGTAATCAAGCCTGGAGGTGATGAGCGCAATGACAACCTGGGTCAGGGCCTCTTTGGTAAGAAACCTGCTGATCTTGCGGATCCGCCTGAGGTGGAAGAAACATGCAGAGGTAACCGCGTTGATATGTGGTCTCATTGATAGATCTTCGGAAATGATCACCCCCAGGCTTTTGACTGAGCTCACAGGAGTGGGTGCAGTCCCCAGAGATGTAGGCCAGAAGGTGGCATTCCATGGGTGATTGGGGCCGCCTACCAAGACGAGCTCGGTCTTGGTGGGGTTCAGCTTTAAGTGGCTGTGGTACATCCACTCTGCAATGGTCAGCATGGTGGACTGGAAGTTGATACGGGAGGAGGGGAGGGAATCTATGGGGAAGATTAACTGAAGGTCGTCCGCATAATTAAAGATTGTGACCGGGGAGTTGCGGAGGGAGGCTAAAAGTGGTTGGAGATACAAATTAAAGAGGAGAGGGGATAGTGCAGAGCCCTGTGGGACACCGCAGGGAAGGGAAGTGTAGGGTGCGGAAAAGGTGGAAAGGTGGACGGACTGTGAACGCAGGTGAAGGAAAGATCTGAGCCAGTCAAGGGCCACTCCCTGAATGCCGGCGTTTTGGACACGGTCGATCAAGATGGTATGATCGACCGTGTCAAATGCCGCTGAGAGATCTAATAGGACAAGGGCTTGAGAGATGTTTTCGTCAGCTCCTTTCCTAAGGGTAACCATGACTGCTACTATGACCGCCTCGGTGGAGTGGAGGGGTCTGAATCCCGCTTGTTGAGGATCTAAAAAAGATGATTTCTCTATGAAAGAGCTCAAGCAGCGGGTAACGTAGGTCTCCAAGATCTTACCTAGGTAGGGGAGGAGGGAAATGGGTCTATAGTTACTGAGTATTGTAGGGTCTGCATTGGGTTTCTTTAAGATTGGTAAGACTGCAGCTTGCTTGAAGGAGGATGGGACCTCCCCGGTAGCAAGGGAGTTGTTAAGTAATGCTAGCGGGGGGCCTGGGCATGCAAGAAAGGCTCCTTTCAGGACCTGCGGAGGACAGCAATCATTGGGGGATCCCGAGCTGACTTTATGAAGGAGTGAGGAGAACTCTTGTAGGGATATAGGTGGGAATTCAGTCAAGATACTGGTGTTTGTAGGGGGAAGAGGAGGAGGAGTAGGAGATGCCGGAGTTGGGATATTATTTTTTATTGTTGTGATTTTTTCTATGAAGTAAGAATTGAGCGACTCACAGAGGATTTGGGTCGGCTGAGGTTGAGGGGTGACTCTGTCTGGTAGGGAAAGCTTGTTTACAATTGAGAAGATATCTTTCGTTTTGTTATTTGAATTCAAATTTTTTTGTGAAAAATATGCCGTCTTGGCTGCCAAGATAGATTGTTTGTAAGATTTTAAGGTCTCAATGTAAACAAGTTTGAGCTGAGGATCGTAGTGGCGACGCCAGCGGCGTTCAGTTTGCCGCAGGGCGAGTTTATCTGCTTTAAGTTGGTCCGTAAACCAACGTTGAGCGTCGTGGGGGCGCATAGCTTTGATTGTTTTGAGGGGGGCAGATTTGTCGCTAGCCTGACGCAGCCATTCGTCAAGTTTTTCAGCCTGATTCTCTAATGAGGACAGCGGCGTGGGTGCAGTGGAAGCCAATAAGTCGTGGAAATCAGGCAGATTGACCCTTTTCCAATTTCGAGCCATCTTATTCTTAGTACGGGGGGGAAGACACAAAGTGTGCAGATGTAAGTGAAAGGAGATGAAGTAGTGGTCGCACCAGGAGCACGGGAGGACTGAAGGAGGTGAGATGTCGAGGTTTGATGTCCAGACTTGGTCAAGGATATGACCTTTCAGATGGGTAGGGGTGTGAATATGTTGGGAGAGGTTCATACCTTTGAGAAGGTCAGTGAATTCCACCGATGAATGGCTTTCGTGGACATCAGATGGCCAGTAATTGAAATCACCGATAACCACGATATTAGCGTGGTTGATTGCCAGTTGAGCGATAGCGTCGCTGAAGAGTTGGGGAAAGAGAGGCATAGGATCAGGTGGTCTATATACGAGGACACAGATGAAAGATGATTTAGGGGAAGTGAATTTTAGTGCCAAGTGTTCTGTTTTAGGGATGGGGGTCATTGTGATCTCGGAAAAGGTATGTTTAGAGCGAATGATAGCCGCCACTCCGCCACCAGTCTTCCCAACGTGCCGGTTGGCGTGCGTAATGTAGTATCCCGTAGGGATTGCAGCAAGAATGTCGGGGCTGAGTCTTCAGTGATCCAAGTTTCTGCTAAGAGAAGGAGGGATGGGTGAATAAATTATCAAAAGAAATGGCGACTCCCCCCTTTAGCAGATTAGCTAAATCTTTGCGTAACTTGGGCATAAAAGTTTTATTATTGGAAGTAGATGGTTATAGTTCTGGTTAATTTCCATTCAGAGTGTCCTACACAGCACCACTCTAGGTAAACACTACTTTATGTAAAACCTGGGACATAGCACTCATTGGAATGTTTGTAATCTTTCCTGTTAAGTTGCATCATAAGTTATTTTAACCATTCCATATAAAGTCATGCATAAAAATGAATACACAGACACAAATAACATGTGTATCCAAAAACAAAATACAGATTTCGGCCTTATTTATTGCCTCTAGTTTTCATAGGCAAATTTCTGTGGAAAACATGCACATTAAGGGTTGCCTTTCCTTAAACCTTTGTTTTTTTTAAAAAATTGGAAGAAACAAAAAGTCTTCCCTTCCATAAATAACCCAAGACTTTTATTTTGTTATGGCAAGGGAACGAAATAGAGAATAAACTATAGTTGGTCACCATGGGGTTTAAAGAAGGGATGGTTCTTCACCAGATTAGATATTTACCCAGACCCTCATTCTCCAATATGATGAACTAGGCTAAAATTCTTCTGGTGCCTGCACCCTGTCACAGAATATCACCCCAAAACATGGAAGCGCCCAAACACCAGATTGAGTTGAACCCCACAGTGAGCCTTATTTCTTCAGGGCCTCAGAATTTCTTTTGCTTTGCTCATGGAAATTGTGGGATATAGGAGAGATAAGGTGTCACCATTAAAAAAGGGTAGTATTTAAATTTGCATATCAATTATGTTTAACCTTTTAGACATATGATATGCTAGCTTGAACTTATGCTTTACATTTGAAGCCGAATTCAACAGCTTAAGTAAGTAGGTTTTCGTAGTTGTAACTTTAAAGGGTGATCTAGCAAGCTGTAAAGATTTTCTAAAACAGTGGAGAGTATTTCGTTTTTTAATGTACATGTTTATGAAATGATTACTCCCCCCCCCCCCGGGCGCCCCACGCAGTCTTTCGGCGCAGCATTGTAGGATGGCCACACCAGTGAAACTTGCTACACACCACCTCGGTGCCATCCGGATCTCAGCGCCTTCCAGTCACTGTACCGCAAGAGTGGGAGAAACTCAGCTGGACACGCCGTCTTTCGGCACAGCACTGTAGGATGGCCACACCAGTGCGGCAACTTGCTGGACACCACCTCGGTGCCATCCGGATCTCGGCCCGTTGTGCTGCCTTCGACCTACTGTAGCAGCAAGTGCGGGCGCAACTCGGCTGGAAGGCGAGTGAAACGCTAAGGGGCGCCGCACTGCACATGAGGTGCCTCCATCTGGGGAGGCGGAAGAGGGCCGTTTGCAACTCCTCCCCCCGGGCACCCCACGCCGTCTTTCGGCGCAGCATTGTAGGATGGCCACACCAGTGCAACTTGCTGGACACCACCTCGGTGCCATCCGGATATCGACGCGTTGTGCTGCCTTCGGCCTATTCGCACATCGTCCGCTACTGACGCCGCCTCATGGGCCAACGGGTTTTGTATGCTTTTTATAACCCAAAGCCGCATAACAGGTCATGTGACTTGTTTATAAAACTTTTCATTGGTTCATTTTACTTTTGGTTTCCTAATGATGGAAGGCTTGATCATGACCTAAAAATAACACTTTTCATTGGATTAAAACATTTTTTTTTCCCAAACGATGAAAGACCCACCTTTTTTTTCTCACTCAGCAATCAAAAAAGGTTCCGTTAAATGACAACAGAGGGGACAGGCAACAAGAACCATCACTCAAAAAAGGGGAGGGCAAGTTCTTCCCTACCGGGTCACGTTGGGGCTCCACCGGAACTCATCGAATTGATAGTCTACAGTGTTTCTGGATGTTTCAGACTAAAGCTGGTGTCAGCATGAGAGCACCACCATCTTGTAGCTCCGTCATGGCCATTCTGCAAGCAATCATGGTAGCCGCTCCCCACCGGAAGCCTGCGGGAGTTGGGGCCCCCAAGACTTTTGTAGAATCTTCAAGGCTGAGGGGACGCTTTCGAGAATGGAGCCCAAGCCCTAGCAGACAAGCGTCCGAGTTCCAAGGTGTCCCAGGGCCATTTTAGTGGACCAGGCCCAAATCCGAAGAGCCGGCCGCCATTTTAAGAGTCCTGTGGCAGCCGCCTATCGCTGCACCGCAAGAGTGGGAGCAACTCAACTACATGGTGAGCGAGACGCTGTAGCCGCAAGAGCAGGCGGTAAACAGCTGAATGGCGGAAGAGGCACAGTGTAGCAAAAGCGGGCGGAATGGCAACTGAAACGTTAAAGGGGCGCCCCACTACAGCAGACGAGCCTCCACCTGGGGAGGCCCATTCACGCCGCCTCCCCCCCCCCCCCGGGGGCGCCCCACGCCGTTTTTCGGAGCAGCATTGTAGGATACCAAAACCAGTGCGGCAACTTACTGGACATCACCTGGGTGCCGTCCAGATCTCAGCGCGTTCTGCTGCCTTGGGACTATTTGCACAACAGACCGTTACTGACGAGGCACAGTGCAGCAAAAGCAGGCGGAAAACCGCTAAATGGCAAGTGAAATGCTAAAGGGGCGCCCCACTACAACAGACGAGCCTCCACCTGGGGAGGCCCGTTCACGCCGCCTCCCCCCCCACCCCCTCCCGGGCGCCCCACTCCGTTTTTCAGAGCAGCATTGTAGGATACCAAAACCAGTGCGGCACCCAGGGGCGCATACGGTGCATACGTGTCTCGTGATATCAAGGTTGGGCAACCAGTATACAACAAGGAGTTACGAGTCCCATTTATACCGGCGCCATTTTGGGCGCGGCCGGGCAGGTCCAGGATATAGTCAAACATAACAAATGAGGCTGACGTCTCTGAAGCAGTAGACGCACAGCAGGACATAGCAAATAAACATGAAGTCTCTGAAGCTGTTAACTCACTGCAGGACAAAACAAGTGAACCTGAAACCTCTGGAATAATTGTCGCTCAGAAGAACAACACACAAAACTCTGTAGTGTCTGAGGAAAGTAAAACAGAAGGGCACTGTAGTTTCAGACACACTTAACACTAATGACTTAACAAAGATATCGTCTGTCTATGAAGCAGCTGTCATGTTCACAGAATTGACAAAGAAGTGTGCAGACACCAATGCTATTAAGAAACACAAGGAAATCCCTAACGCATCAGCATTCTCGGAAGAGGTTGACACAGATGACATCTTAAGGAACGAAGAAAGACAAATTAAGGATGAGGAAGTTGTCACTTTAGTTTTTTCATCAGCTAGCGACAGCAACAAACACATTGTAATGGAGATTAGAGAGGCTACGGATGAGTGAATAAATTATCAAAAGAAATGGCGACTCCCCCCTTTAGCAGATTAGCTAAATCTTTGCGTAATTTGGGCATAAAAGTTGTATTATTGGAAGTAGATGGTTATAGTTCTGGTTAATTTCCATTCAGAGTGTCCTACACAGCACCACTGTAGGTAAACACTACTTTATGTAAAACCTGGGACATAGCACTCATTGGAATGTTTGTGATCTTTCCTGTTAAGTTGCATCATAAGTTATTTTAACCATTCCATATAAAGTCATGCATAAAAATGAATACACAGACACAAATAACATGTGTATCCAAAAACAAAATACAGATTTCAGCCTTATTTATTGCCTCTAGTTTTCAAAGGCAAATTTCTGTGGAAAACATGCACATTAAGGGTTGCCTTTCCTTAAACCTTTGTTTTTAAAAAAAAATTGGAAGAAACAAAAAGTCTTCCCTTCAATAAATAACCCAAGACTTTTATTTTGTTATGGCATTGGAACGAAATAGAGAATAAACTATAGTTGGTCACCATGGGGTTTAAAGAAGGGATGGTTCTTCACCTGGGTGCCGTCCAGAACTCAGCACGTTGTGCTGCCTTGTACCTATTCGCACAACAGACCGCTACTGGCCATTGTTGCTTCTGTTTTAATAAAACATTTTTAAGGTGTTTACTGTTTTTGTTGCAATGTATATATTTATAAGTTATTAAAGTGTTATAATCCTACTACTTTGTTGGAGTGCTATATATTTTTAATGTGACACATAATTGTGAAGACTTTGATGTACAAAATGGCATCCCTGGAATCTTCCGCTTCAGGCTCGGTCCCACACACTCTTACAGTGAGAATCCCCTCCCCAATCACAATACAGGATCGTTATCAGATAGTAGGAAGGCGTGTGGTGTGACGGATCTCATGGGGTGGGGGCCTTGATCTACTGTAACTCCTTTGAAGAGGGGTGATTCTTTACAGTTGGGGCCATAAACTACATCCGCAGGGCTAGGTGATAGCCTGGGACCGGCCTGGACAATCGGACACAGAGGAAGAGGAGTGTCAGAGGGTGCGGTAGTGAATAGGGTGAAAGGGTGGTGTCGGGCAGGCACAGGGTGTGATTCTCAGGGAAGAGCATCGCAGATGGGGGGAGGTTTATGGCCCATGCATAAGACAGAGAGCGGGGGTGACCAGTGCGTGGGGGAGATGCTTGCGAGGGTGGGGAGCCATGCTGAGGATCGGCGGCGTTCAGAGAGTGGGTCTGGTCAAGGCATCTAAAATGTCTGCCGTGCACGACAAAAGTGTGGCATTGGAAAAAAAGCAAGATGGCGCAGACAATGTTTATCAATACGAATTAATTTATAACAATTATTTTTAACAATATATTTACTCGCAATGTCAAAATGGCGGTCAACACTTCCTGATTTCCTTCGAATCGAACGTTAACAGACGTCACGATCGGCGTCGTGCAGAGAGTGGGTCTGGTCAAGCATCTAAAATGGCTGCCGTGCACGACAAAAGTGTGGCATTGGAAAAAAAGCAAGATGGCGCAGACAATGTTTATCAATATGGATTAATTTATAACAATTATTTTTAACAATATATTTACTCGCAGTGTCAAAATGGCGGTCAACACTTCCTGATTTCCTTCTAATCGAACGTTAACAGGCGTCACGCAGCAAAAAAAACAAAAAACGCTCACTCGCAGCCGCTGGAAGACAAGTATCAACATATATGAGCATCCTCAGCCACCCTCAGAAAACATAGGGAGTCAGGATACGTCTCCTGTACCCCCTTATACCCATTTCTCACATTGCTTTTCCTCCATCTTGTAATTTAATTAAAACGAAACACAAAATGGCGAATTCCCGTTTCGCGTCCCGATTCGCTACCCGGTTCGCGAACCGGAAAGCGCTTCTTCCGCAAAAAATCAATTTTTTTTTATTTGCCCCACGGGACCCTTTAATAACACCAACATCCTTCCTAGGGGGTCAAGAAGGGTCTACCTTGCCCCCTTTCATTAAATTTGCCCTTCGTTTTTCTCCTCTTCTTGTCTCTCGATCCTACCGGGAGACAAGATGGCGGCCGCACCGGACTGTTTAGAATGTTGACAGACGCCGGAGAGCCAATCAGCTTCACTTCGCAAAGCTCCGTTACGCGAAAAGTTCGCGAACTGGAGCGCTACCCGGGACGCTGTCACAGATATATCTGTTTTTTAAAATGTTAATTTCTCAAAATCCACTGGAGCACATATATTGAGACCCAGCAAAGGCACATCGGGCTAACAGTCCCTACAATTTTGCCAAGTTTCGTGCAAATCCATTCAACCGTTCGAGCTAAAAGTGAGGCCAAACGCCCTATGGAAAAATGAATGGAAAAAACGCGTTTTGAGACCCCCCTTTTTTCTCGGCCCCCCCTTGACGAAACCCCCCCAAATT
Organism: Lissotriton vulgaris; assembly: GCF_964263255.1. Classification (NCBI taxonomy): domain Eukaryota; kingdom Metazoa; phylum Chordata; class Amphibia; order Caudata; family Salamandridae; genus Lissotriton; species Lissotriton vulgaris. Next base: position 169,684 of record NW_028245763.1, on the reverse strand, counting down.
TTCAGGGGCTGCTCAGAAACAGAATGTGCAATTTTCCTGAGCATTTCAGCCTATTCCGTCCACAAACGCCAAAGTTATTAGGCATAGAATTTTCAAAAGTTCCATAGATAAAAAATCCTAACTATATATACCCACTGGCGACCACCAGTAGGTAATATATGTATATATATATTCACTAAATAAAACATAGGTTTCACAATCGTTATAATTAGGAATTAGCTTTTAAAAAACCTTTGCAATTCACTGAAAAAACTATAGGTTTCACACTCGTTATAGCTAGGAATTAGCATGTAAAAAACCTTTGAAATTCAGTGAAAAAACCATAGGTTTCACACTCGTTATAGCTAGGAATTAGCATTTAAAAAACCTTTGAAATTCTCTGAAAAAAACATAGGTTTCACACCAGTTATAGTTAGCTGAGCAGTTTACTCATACAAAACCATTGAAATTCCCACGTTATAGTTAGTTGGACTCACTATAACTTGCGCGCCCGCAATCCACTGCTGATGATGTCACATATTACATCATTCATGACATGGTCAGTGACATCACTGATGACATCACTGATGACATCTCAAATGACATCACTGATGACATCACTGATGACATCATCCAGTGAATGTGTGTTTATGTAAAGTTAAAATATGTTTTACATATTGAAGAATGAGTGTATGTATGAGTGTGTGGATGAAGGATTTAGTAGGTGCGTCTCTGACTGTATGAGTGAGTGATTAAATGTTTCTTACTGAATGCATAGGTTAGTGACTAAACTGTCTGAATGTGTGCATCATTATGTCTGTTGTTGTGTAAGCTGCTGCATGTGTTGATTAGTAGCTATATGAGTGGCTTTATGGGTTATTGATTGGTTGCCCAAGTATTTGTATATGAGGGTGATTGTGTGTGGGGGTAGCTGAGAGGTATGTGACTCTGTGCATAGATGTGTGAGCAGTTGATTCACTTGGTGTATGGGTTCAAAAGTGCCTGTGGAAACAGCTGTATGGGCGGTTGACTGTGTGCATGGGTGTGTTGGTGAGTGAATGGATATCTCAGTGCTACATGTCCAAGTAAGTACATATGTAAAACATAGTGCATGTGAGAGTTGGCATATATAAATGACTATACATGAGAGCCTGTGATTGCGTAAGTGACTGTATAGATCAATGTGTACTTGTATTAGTAATTGTAAAAGAGAGAAAGTATGTGTTAGTATATGTTTGAATAAGTAAGGTTATGTGTGTATAACTGTATAGATGAGGAAATGGGAGTGTGATTGATTCTTTGCATGACTGACTAGGTGTGTGAGTAACTCCATGGATGAGTGACAGTGTGTGAGTATCTCTATAGGTGTATGAGTGCATATGAAAGTGTTGTATTGATGAGTATAAAGTAAAGGAGGCCCCCTCATCTGTTAGATCTGGGAACGGGGAATAATATTAGGGAAGAAGAAAAAGTCCCCTTAATTTACCATAAAGATGGTAATGTAATAAATTGGTACCCCCAGCCTATTTTTGAGAATACCAATCTCACAATATATCAAACCCTGGCGGAACAGTGTATGGCCACACAGTACAGCGATTAGTACATCACATCAAATTATTAACAGTTACTTGAATTTAAGACAAGGCAGGCAAAAGTGTTGTAAAAATATAGATATATATATCTGTTTTATTCAAAGAAGTAAAAAAAATTCACACAAATTTTGAAAAAGTGAAAATGTTTGGGTTTGATATATTGTGAGATTGGTATTCTCAAAAATAGGCTGGGGGTACCAATTTATTACATTACCATCTTCATGGTAAATTAAGGGGACTTTTTCTTCTTCCCTTGTATTGATGAGTGACAGTATGTATGAGTGATTGTATGGGTGAATGACTGGATGTGTGTGTACACTTAGGAATCAGTGAGTGCGTATGTAGTAACTGGTATTGGTGTGTGAATGGTTTCTGGAATGGTAGTCTGTGTTTAACACTGGATATATCAAAAGTTAGATTAGAGTGTGAGGAGGTGAGGTCATTTGAGATGTCATCAGTGATGTCATCAGTGGTGTCATTTGAGATGTCATCAGTGATGTCACTGACCATGTCATGAATGATGTAATATGTGACATCATCAGCAGTGGATTGCAGGCGCGCAAGTTATGGTGTGTCCAACTAACTATAACGTGGGAATTTCAATGGTTTTGTATGAGTAAACTGTTCAGCTAACTATAACTGGTGTGAAACCTATGGTTTTTTCAGTGAATTTCAAAGGTTTTTTAAATGCTAATTCATAGCTATAACGAGTGTGAAACCTATGGTTTTTTTCAGTGAATTTCAAAGGTTTTTTAAATGCTAATTCCTAGCTATAACGAGTGTGAAACCTATGGTTTTTTCAGTAAATTTCAAAGGTTTTTTAAAAATTAGTTCCTAACTATAACGATTGTGAAACCTATGTTTTTTTTAGTGAATTTCAAAGGTTTTTTAAAACCTAATTCCTAACTATAACGTTTGTGAAACTTATGGTTTTTTCAGTGAATTTCATAGTTTTTTAAAAAGCTAATTCATTTGTATATCGACTTTGTAACCTACGATTATTTTTTTTAGTTAGCTGTTTTTACAACAATTAATTATATTTGTTAAATGTATGTATTTTTTTTTTACATTTTTTCTCGGTGCGCTCAGGGTGCGCGCACCGGTAAGCTCTCCCGAGAGCGCACCGACAGCGCTATTTCTGCATTCGTAAAAAAAATATGTATGAAAAGTAAATAATAATGGAAGACATTTAGTACCATACCTATAAAAGCAGAATTTTTGATTTACGAAATGAAATGATTTTGCATTTCCGTGAAGCTATTGAAACGTCACTTAGGCACGCCGCGTAAGCGCCCCCGGAAGCGCCTACGTTCGCGCCGCGTAAGCGCCCCCCGGAAGCGCCTTCGTTCGCGCTGCGCAAGCGCCCCCGGAAGCGCTTCGGTGCGCGCAGCGCAAGCGCGTCAAGTCATGTGACCTTAAAATAACTCTTTCCATTGGTTGCTAACAGTTTTTTTTACAAAGAATGAAATCCCCACCCATTTCCTTCACTTCTTCTTTCACTTTTGTGACTGCAAGACCTGCCTTTTTGCTGTCAGAACTTTGTAGGATTAATATCTTGGATTACCATGGCTGCCAGACCATCCAGCAGTGAAGATGATTCCAATGAATTTCTTGATGAAGAGGTTCCTCAGCCGAAAATAAAAAAACACTTCATATGAAAGTTTTTTTCCATTCCAAATGACCAGAAAAAAGTAAATGCTCCAAAAGTGGAGTGCAGGATTTGTCACACTGTCCTATCACGGGGTGGCCCCACCAAGAAATATTCTTTTGGAAACTCCACAATGATTCGCCATGTAGAGAGGAGGCACCCCCAGAACTTTGCCCGGGAGAGTGTCAGGGCTCTGGCATGAGAGGTTCCCAGTGATGGGGCCTCTACTTCAACCGGAGGAGCAACTACTTCAGTGAGGGGGCGATCACAAGAGCTGATTCCTAACATTCAGCCTGCTTTTAATAAAGGCGTTATTAAATGCAGAGACTGTGATCAGCTACTTTGCTATGGGGACCAAAGTGTTCTGCTCATGGTTCGAGCATTGGAGAACCATCGCTGCCGTTCCCAGCTCTAAATTTGTTTTTGTTTTTTGCTCCTGTTGAGCAGTTTCCCATTCCCTGTTTTTGTTTTTGTTCTAAAAAAGGAAAATATAAGAAAAAAAAAGTTCTTTTCAGAACTACCTCCAATTCTCATCAAAGAGCTATGTTCTTAAAAAAATGAAAAAGAGTAAGTGAAGTGGAGTGCATTGATAAAGGAGAGGAAAATGAGTAAGAAAGCATAGAAAGGGACGAGAGGAGAAAGGAAGTGAAGAAGGGGGACTGAAAGAAGGTGAGTGAAAATGGGGAATGTGGATATGCGAAGAAAATGTAGTAAAGGAACGGGGGTGTGGAAGGGTAAGAAAAGAGCAGTGAAGAAACAGAGAAAGTGAAAGAAAAAATATGAGTAGAAGACTGAAGGCCTAATTTTTGCACCTGCCTCACAGCAGGCGTAACACTGACACAGGTCCTTTAACATGGGCCTGGCCACATGTGAAAGGATGCATTGCTGGAGTTGTGTCACTTTTGTGACACACTCCAGCAATGCATCACTTTTGCGCTTACAGATACGTCTAAAATACTGACGTATCTGTAAGTACTTGCGACATAATGCGTCATAAATTAAATATGACACATGAGTAGAAGACTGAAGGCCTCATTTATGAGGCCATGCGTCACTTTTGTGTGTCACTTTTTGAGACGCACCAGTGCTGTAAAAAATGCAACTTGTTCAGTCATATTTACAAAGTGACGCATCTAGGTAGATGCGTCACTTTGTAAACCCCTGCGCCACTTTATACCTTCGTCAGGTGTAATGTATGCAAAAGGGGTGTATTGACGCAAGAAAGGGTCGTAGAGGTGACGCAGTGAAATCTATGAGATTTCACTGCGTCACCTTTTAGGACGCCGTTGTGTCAAAATCTTGCGCCTGTCTCACAGCAGGCGAAAGACTGATGCAGGCCCTTTCACATGGGACTTGCCCCATGTGAAAGGATGCATTGCACGAGTTGTGTCACTTTTGTGACACACTCCAGCAATGCATCACTTTTGCGCTTACAGATACGTCTGAAATACTGACGCATCTGTAAGTACTTGCGACATAATGCGTCATATATTAAATATGACGCATGAGTAGAAGACTGAAGGCCTCATTTATGAGGTCATGCGTCAATTTTACGCCACCGGTGCATCACTTTTAGTGACGCACCAGTGCTGTAAAAAATACACCTTGTTTAGTCATATTTACAAAGTGACGCATCTAGGTAGGTGCGTCACTTTGTAACCCCCTGCGCCACATTATACCTACGTCAGGTGTAATGTATGCAAAAGGGGCGTATTGACGCAAGAAAGGGTCGTAGAGGTGACGCTGTGAAATCTATGAGATTTCACTGCGTCACTTTTAGGACGCCATTGTGTCAAAATCTTGTGCCTGTCTCACAGCAGGCGTAAGACTGATGCAGGCCCTTTCACATGGGACTTGCCCCATGTGAAAGGATGCATTGCTGGAGTTGTGTCACTTTTGTGACACACTCCAGCAATGCATCACTTTTGCGCTTACAGATACGTCTGAAATACTGACGTATCTGTAAGTACTTGCGACATAATGCATAATATATTAAATATGGCGCATGAGTAGAAGACTGAAGGCCTCATTTATGAGGCCATGCGTCACTTTTACGCCACCGGTGCGTCACTTTTTGTGACGCACCAGTGCTGTAAAAAATGCACCTTATTGAGTCATATTTACAAAGTGACGCATCTAGGTAGATGCATCACTTTGTAAACCCCTGCGCCACATTATACCTACGTCAGGTGTAATGTATACAAAAGGGGTGTATTAACGCAAGAAAGGGTTGTAGAGGTGACGCAGTGAAATCTAAGAGATATCACTGCGTCACTTTTATGACGCTGTTGCGTCCAAATCTTGCGCCTGCTTAACAGCAGCCGTAAGACTGACGCAGGCCCTTTCACATGGGACCGGCCCCATGTGAAAGGATGCATTGCTGGAGTTGCATCATTTTTGTGACACACTCCAGCAATGCATCACTTTCCTCTAAACACTCAAGATGATTTTTTTACTCGATTTTTTTACACTGTTTTTCCACGTGGTGCACTCAGGGTGCGCGTACCGGAGAGCGTACCGGGGAGCACCGCCAGCGCTAACCTCGCGAAAATTTAACAAAAAAAAAAAGTTTTTTAGCCCTTCAAGGTCCTTTTAGGCCCCCCTCAGAAAACCTAGTGGGTCAGGGGGTGTCTACTCTGCCCCCTTTTAATTTTATCCCCCTTTCTTTTTTCACCTCTTGTGTCTCGATTCTACCGAGACACAAGATGGCGGACTCTCCGGACAGTTTAGAATGTTGACAGACACCCGAGAGCCAATCAGCTTTCCGCTCGCACACTCCCGTAGCGCGCCGGGTGCGCTCCCCGGTACGTTCACCGGTGAGCGCCCGCAGCGTGCCTATAGATATATATGTGTTTTTGAAGTTAATTTTCGTAAAAACCACTGAAGCAATTTTCACCAAACATAGCAAAGGCACATCTGCGTACCAAACCCTAAAATCTTGCAAAGTTTGGCGTAATTCCGTTCAGCGGTTCGAGCTGTAGACTTGTCGGACCGTCCTTAGGAAATTAACATGGAGAAAACACGTTTTGGGACCCCCCTTTTTTCTCAGCCCCCACTTCACGAATCCCCCCAAACTTTCAGGGAAGGAGCGGAGTGCAGCGAGACCATTTTAAGGAAAATTACGGGCAGATCCCTCAATCGGCGCCAAAGTTATTCCCAATAGAATGTTCGGAATTTCCTATGGTAGCCAATCCTAACTATGACTACCTACTGGCAACCGCCAGTAGGTTTTATATATATATATATATATATATATATATATATATATATATATATATATATTCAAAACACAGGTTGCCCCTTTTGAATGAAGCCACTCAGCCAAAGGTGAAGGTGTAGCAATTTAATGAAGATGAAAGCTACCGCCTGCCAGCTCACACAATGTTCCCAAAACATAAACGCCCAACGCGTTTCGTGCTTCCTAGCACTTGTTCACGGGCGGAGTTCTTGTGAGCAGTCCCAAAGTCAATTAACAGCACCTGTATTGATAATGACGCTCGCCTCAGAGGGCGTGGCTGCAGGCTTAGCCTGCTGGTATTTGTAGTGCTGACGGGTATTTCTCCAGTGAGTGACATTCGGGGTGCACAAAAATAAACAACAGTGAAGACCCCAGTGGGTGGAAAACAAAGTCCTGAGTTGGACAGGCTGTTCTGTGTCGCCCTCATCCATGCTGCTTTGGCTCTCGAAATGCTGTCGTCATGAGGCGGCAGCCGAGATCCGCTCACGCGGCGGGGTTCCATTCGCGACCAGGCATGGCCGCAATTTATTCAAAACACAGGTTGCCCCTTTTGAATGAAGCCACTCAGCCAAAGGTGAAGGTGTAGCAATTTAATGAAGATGAAAGCTACCGCCTGCCAGCTCACACAATGTTCCCAAAACATAAACGCCCAACGCGTTTCGTGCTTCCTAGCACTTGTTCACGGGCGGAGTTCTTGTGAGCAGTCCCAAAGTCAATTAACAGCACCTGTATTGAAAATGACGCCCGCCTCAGAGGGCGTGGCTGCAGGCTTAGCCTGCTGGTATTTGTAGTGCTCCCACGAAGACCCTGGAAAGCAGTAAGTGGCACACCCAAGCTGAAACTGTCCTTTAATCATTGCAGCAGCACTTGTGGGTCCATGGTGGAACAAGCTGAACCCTCGAAAATGTCATTGCAGCATATTGACACCTATGATTGTGACTTAATTGAAACTACCCTGCCCAGGCTGCAATGTAGCGATGACACACAATTTCTTTGCCTATATTTTAGATCACCTGTGGGAGTGAGGAGTTCCTGTATTTGTCAATCCCGTGATCCAGACTAACTGTCGAAACGCGTTGGGAGGATGAAGGGAGTGCTGCTTCAATGATTAAAGGACACAGTTTCAGCTTGGGTGTGCCACTTACTGCTTTCCAGGGTCTTCGTGGGAGCAAACATAAAGACATATTTTGCGGTAGAGCCCAGTGCCGGTAGAAGTGGGCGTCACCTCCAAAACGACGAGGGTCTACCAGGGCAATTGTGATTGTGGGTCCATGGTGAAACAAGCTGAACCCTTGAAAATGTCATTGCAGCATATTGACCCCTATGATTGTGACTTAATTGAAACTACCCTGCCCAGGATGCAATGTAGCAATGACGCACAATTTCTTTGCTTATATTTTAGATCGCCTGCGGGAGTGAGGAGTTCCTGTATTTGTCAATCCCGTGATCAAGACTAACTGTCGAAACGCGTTAGGAGGATGAAGGGAGTACTTCTGCAATGATTAAAGGACACAGTTTCAGCTTGGGTGTGCCACTTACTGCTTTCCAGGGTCTTCGTGGGAGCAAATGTAAAGACATATATTTATACATATATATATATATATATATATATATACATATATATATATATGACTTGATTAAGTGCCAGACAGAAGCATTCCAGAGATTCTTGGCCAGAGGGTATGATTCCACGGCCCTAAGGGAGGCAATGTCCAAGGCTAATGAGTTAAACCGAGCAGTTTACTTGGGAACAACTACTGCTGCCAGAACCAGACAGGAAGAATCATCTGATGTCCCTGAAAGATTGGGATTGATTACCACTTACAATAGCGAGGAGAAAAAATTGAGAGGCATTCTCAGAAAGCATTGGCCACTATTAAAAACTGACATCACAATAGCACCCTTGTTACCTGATGAGCCAACTTTAACATTCAGGAGGGCACCCTCTATGCGGGATGCCCTGGTAAGATCTAGCCCAGAGGTTATCCCCAAAAAGGAGGGTCTATTTGAGAAGTCGGGTTTCTATCGTTGTGTATCATGTAGGGCCTGTAAGTTTGGGGTTTCCACTAAGGAATACAAAACTGCTTTCGAGACTTCCCCTATTGCCATTAAGGGGCATTATACATGCCGGTCAGAGTTTGTGGTTTATGTGCTCCAATGTACCTGCGGGCTCAGGTACGTTGGGAGCACTAAATTACAGGCCTTCAATAGAATACTCCAGCATCTCAGGGCCATAATAAACGCAGATGAGAAATAACCTGTGGCTCGGCACTTTGCCTTAGTACATCAGAAAAATGTGAATCACCTTAGTTATTATATCATAGATGGAGTCCCTAAGAGCATCAGAGGGGGTAACAGGGAGAAATCCCTCAGACAATTAGAAAGCAAGTACATTTTACTATTGGACACGAGGATCCCAAATGGCCTTAATACTGGGGAGGACCTTCATTGCTTTTTATAACATCATTACCATTGATTCAGCTTGCTGACTATGTTAGATGCATTATTTAGCTCCCCTGGGTGGCCACTATCTAGCATCTTTAAATTTTGGGATAGCCATCTAAGTTTTTTGGACTTGTAAGAAGTGTGGACAGTCCATAATGTACCATCATACCTGCATCTATATTAAGAATTCCATCTTATGATTGCAGTGCTGTCTGAGGCTTTCACCAGTGTGTGCCAAATCAGTTCCCCTCTCTGTTGTGTGTGAATATCTTCTGTTTATCACATCATTGATTATAATTTGGACATCTAGTTGTATTCCATCTTCAATTCTGTGTTTACCGGCTGTCAAGTAATTTCCAAACTGTTACGTTTTGATACCCTTAAGGCACTATGTCGTAATGTTATCTCTTGTAGTTGAGATTGTATATACACTTAGGTGTTTATCTGTTAGGGGTATCCAATTTGCTAGTACTTTTGTCACGTTTCATTTAAGGTTGGGAAGCAGGTGGAGTAGGTGTATTTACTCTTGCACATGCAAACCTCCTAATTGGTGCAACATGGTTAAGCATGAGTATCTCCCAATTTTCATACTTTTGACCAGTGTGTTAAAACTTCAATACTAATCACAAATGAATTCACTTATTTTGATCCCTTTTTTTGAATTTTGGGTTATGGGTGTATCCTTTCCCCCCCCGTTTTTTTGCACACTAGGTGGTCACGTTAGGGGTTCAAATACCAATCAACTCGGGAGTGAGAGAGGGGATTTATATATATATATATTGAATAAAAAATATAATTGCACACCATCCTTTTGATTTTGCAAATATATGTAATGTAATAGGGCATTAAGTTTGTAATTATATGAAAACAGCAATCTCGATGGATTCACATGTACATAATGTATAGTAACACTGATACAATGAATTGATGTTTTTTCTATAGGGTGTGCGTGTGAACAGTGTAATTAGTATATGGATTGTAAATTGTCAAGTAATTTTAAATCCATTTCTTTGTCTGTTTTCCATGACAGGAAGATGTGCATGTAGAGATTTTTTCAGTTTCCATTTAACTCTCCCGCCCCTTTTCTTGATTGGTAAGCCCTATATATACATTTTCATTGGTTTTGTTCGTCATGTGATCAAGGTCACCGTGGAGTGACCGAAACGCGTCATGCTGGCGAAATCGTGTGAATAAACTTGAGAAAATTTCATCTTTGCGCTGTGGAGTGGTTTGTACCTGTGTCATCCGGTGTGGCTGATAGGATCTTGGTCCTGATTTGAGGCAGCGGAACAGGACTGTGAATTGCATATATATATATATATATATATATATATTTTCTCCACAAGCGCCGGTAAACAAGTCAGGCTGTCAGAGGGCGGTCCCACCAGGCCACCGGCAGGCACGTAATCTATATCCAAAGTTTGTTCGTAGTGCAAGAAGAAATGCGGGACACCCAAAGCTTCTGTGATGGTATTTTTATTTCAAGCAGACGGAAAAGGTCTCACGACGCGTTTCACCACTTAAGGCTTGATCGAGCGTGATCAAGCCTTAAGTGGTGAAACGCGGCGTGAGACCTTTTCCGTCTGCTTGAAGTAAAAATACCATCACAGAAGCTTTGGGTGTCCCGCATTTCTTCTTGCACTACGAAGAAACTTTGGATATATATATATATGTATATATATATATATATTAGGGAAAAGCTCGTCTCCAACATCCAACGCTGCCAAAATCTCACACAGCCATGGACAAACGAAGAAAGGAACCCAGGAAATGGTGCCAAACAAGTGCGTTTATTTTTGCTCAGTCTCGCCCAGCATGCCCGCCATTACGCGTTTCGACAGTATCCATTGTCTTGATCACATGATGTGATCGCAAAGTTACTTGGGAATTTATTATCGTTTTCATTGACACAAAAGGTGGACTATATACCGGCCACCATGTTCAAGAAAGTGCTTTCAAAAGGGTACATTGAAAATAAAACCCATAGTGGGTAAAATAACAGAAGTATATACATATATGTGCAAAATTGCAAATAAATAAGTATGTATAAAAAACTTCATGACTATATACATATAAATATATAAATATGTAAATCATAAAATTCAGATGTTGAATCCTCAAAAATTAGTTTAGTTTTCTCTTTTCTGACCCTTCTAAAAATCACAATTTAGAAAATATATCCCAAGTGGGATTTTTCAATAAAGTGTCAAGTGCTATATGTAAACATAATCTCATGTAAACATTGGCAATTTATATCAATAGATTCCCATAGTGTAACAAGGAGCAGCCATCATTGCTAAAGTGCAAGAGAAAAATATTTAAGGTGAAAAGTGCAAACAGAAATTGTTCAAAATTATTAAAAAAAGGGAAGAGCCCCTCCCTTTGGAATTCTTTAAACTGACAGATGTTAACACACAGTTCCATCCGGGAATACAAAACAGTTTCAATGTCATATTATCTTATTTCTTCAAGTTTGTACAAAGCATCTCTTCAAATTTGTACAAGGCAGTGTTGTGTCATTACAAAACAATACAGTTGATCAGGGGTTGGGTACAGCTACAGATGATATGAACTACAGACAGGTGTATAAGTCCTCACTGGCGTTAAGACCTCCAGGGGCACGGCTGTTTAGTTCCAAAATGTACCGGGTCTCGAGGACCCTCAGTAGCCCATCCCTATTCCCCCCTCTCCTAAGGGGTGGCACACAGTCTATAACAAAATAGGTGAGGTGCCTGGGATCACTCCCATGCACCACCTGAAAATGACGTGCCACCGGGTAGGATTGTTCATTATTGGAGATTGCCCTCAAGTGCTGCAGTACTCTCCTGTGAACCGGAAGCCGGGTACTCCCTACATACCTAAGTTCACAGGGGCACTGCAGCACGTAAACGGCAAACTCCGTCTTGCAAGACAATTGTTTGGTTATTAGCACAGGTTCCTCTTTAAATGGGATGCTGTAGCGTGTTGTGTTGCATCCATTTTTACAGGCCTTGCAGCTGGAACATCTTATAAAACCTTTCTTCAAATCCATAAAGGTTTTGGATTTAAGAAGTTCCAAGTGGTTCTTGACTAGCCTGTCTGACATAGAGGGGGATTTTCTGAAGGAAAACTCTGGTCTTTTGCCCACTGTCCCACCAATGACGGGATCCCCCGTTACCAGGTTCCAGTTTCTGCTAAAGATGCGCCTAATCTCATTGTGTTGTTGGTTATATGTAACCACTACCCTTGAGCTATCTTTGGAAGTTACTATTTGATCCATATCACCTTTAGGTTTAGGAGCCAGGATCTGTGTCCTTGTCATATTGTTAGCACGTTCCATGGCTCTGGCGATGACTCTTGGTGAATACCCTCTAGCCAAAAAACGTGATCTGCTTCCTTCCATAGCTCTTAGGCATTCCCCGTCATCACTGCAGATTCTTTTTATACGAAGCATCTCCCCGAAAGGGATGCTTTGTATTAAGTGATGCGGGTGTTGGCTTGCTGCGTGCAGGATGGTGTTACCTGCTGTTGGCTTTCTATATAACCGTGTGGCTAGACTTCCTTCATGTATATATACCTCTATGTCTAGAAAACAGAGCTGGGTTTTACTCATAGTGGAGGTGAATTCTAGGTTAAGATCATTGCAATTCAATGCCAACACAAATTCTTGGGCTTCAAGCATGGTTCCCTGCCAGATAAAAAAGAGATCGTCTATGTATCTTAAATAGACCGGTACATGCCTCCTCATAATGGCCTGATGCTGCACCATGAGGACCTGTTCCTCCCACCAGCCCATGTGCAAGCACGCTAGGCTGGGAGAAAAACAGGCCCCCATAGCTACCCCTCTGACCTGCTGATACACTTGACTGTTGAACAGAAAATAATTCTGCTCCAAACAAATCTTAATCATAGCAGTTAACATGGAATTGTGAGCTGAAAAATTGATAGATCTCCTATTCAAGAAGTAGTTTACAGCCCTAATACCGTCTTGGTGACGTATAGACGTGTAAAGGGATGTAACGTCTAAGCTCATGAGTACACAGTCCTGATTCCAAACAACATTGCCCAATTTCCTGACAAAGTCTGAAGAATCCTGTATATAAGATTCCAAATTTTTAACACTGTCCTGTAAAAAATAATCAATATAAATCGACATCTCTTCAGTGGAACTGTTAATCGCTGAAATTATGGGTCTTCCAGGGGGGATTTCAGTGTTCTTGTGAACTTTTGGGAGCAGGTAAAAAGAAGGGATAACCGGGAATTCCTTTTTCAAAAACCCCAGTTCCTCCTTTGTAATTAGACTACTGCATTTCCATGCAATTAGTTTGGCCTTCTGGTCTTCCCAAGCCGACCTTACAGCTCCCAAATTGCTCCTTCTGTAACATGAATGGTCCTGTAATTGCTTCTCCGCTTCCTCGATATACATCTGGCGTGGCCACAGTACTATATTGCCACCTTTATCTGCTTGGCGGACCAGAATGGTATTGTCTGATTCCAGCTTTTTCACAAGAGTGTTGAAACTCAGATTTTGGTTGCTCAACACTCTCCGCCGTTTGTTAGTGGCAATATAAAGTTGTTTCAAGTCCTTTGTAATCAAGTCTTGATACACATCAATATTATCATGTGGCATTATAGGGAGGAATACTGATTTTGGTTTGAATGGAGTAGCCCCAGAAGCCTGATCTACTCCTGACCTGACTAGAGGCAACATTGTTGAGGGATTAATTTCCTCCTGCAAATCCCATATCTCCTCAAAGTCCTCTCTGTCCCCCGCTTCCAAGGTGACAGAGTCTATTTCAGTTGCTCCCAGTCTTTTCTTTCTCGCCGGTTGTATTTTAAAATATTTTTTCAACTTTAATTTCCTCACAAAGCGGAAAGCATCCATTCTTGTGTCTGCATAATTAAAGTTGCACGGAGGGCAAAACGATAAACCTAGACTTAAAATATTGGTTTCTTTCTCAGTCAATTTCAAAGTGGTCAGATTCATTATTGTGTTGGGGCTGCTGCCTGTGTTTTTGCCGCTTTTTTGTTGTTCCAGCGGTTTTTCTTTTGGCTGCTGTTTGTTTTGCCTTTTGTTGCACTTTCTCCTTTCGCCTCGCTTCCTGTTGGCCCTTTGGCGTTTTGACCGCCAGTCTGTCCTCTGGATCTCAATGTGTCTCGGCGATCCTGACACATACAGCTCATTTCCTGGGCCTTGGAGAGTGCTGTAAACCCCAACGGCATACTTCTTGCCCCCTCATTATCGGATCCGCTGCCCACTGAACTTGCATCTGAGGAGGAAGGAATACTTGGAGCATTGTCAGGAGCGACCACCCGTGTTTTTCTAGCCCTCGCCTTGATGTTTTCATAGCGTTTGGCGTAGGTGAAGATTTGCCCATGTAAGTAATCCAAGCGGTCCCGCTCGAATTTGTAGGCTTTCCGTTTTTTTATAATATCTTCCTCCTTGGTTAGACGGGTTTGCATTTCTGCCCGCATTTTATCCGTCGCTTCACTTCTTCCCATGCCTTCTATCTCCTCTTCCAGAGTCTCAATCTGCGTTTGTAATTTACAGCGATCGGATTCAGCATATTTTACCAATATTTTCATCAACTTTGCTGAAGATTCTAAGTTTGCCTCCGCCCATTCAGTGAGCATATCTGGATCGGGTGTCTCGTAACTAGGGGCTAAGCTGATTCGTAACCCTCTAGGAACCCGTCCCTCCTGCAGATACATCGTCAACGATTTGTTTTCCCACCATTTGGATTGTTCCTTTATTTTCAATTTTTCAAGTTTCCTGTATAAATCCCGAACTGTCGGATTTGTATTTACAACGGACAAAGGCCGTGTGGAGTCAGTACCCCCCGCCGGGGGTTGTACAAATACGAGGCCAGCTGCCTCTTCCCTGCTCCGCAACACATCCGCGGACATGCTTCTGCTGTGGCTTGTATATTCAGAGCCGTACTTGTTAGACTTGGACACGCGCTCACAAAGGCAAAATGCTTTTTGCTAAATCGTGGACGCTGCCCTCGGCACACTCCCCACCGGACAATCTCTCTTCGCCTACCTCGTCGGAATATCGCCGTGCAGTTAGTCCTCTCGAAACCAAGCGCCGCGATTCCGGGAGCACTACGAAGAAACTTTGGATATATATATATATATATATATATATATATATATATATATATATATATATATATATATATATATATATATATATATATATATATATATATATATATATATATATATATATCCCATATGATGGCCTGTCTTCCTGGACCGTAAATGAGGCACACACTGGGAGATTCTTATTTTGTTAATTTATTTTAGGCACAAACAAAAAACACCCGACAGATGCGTTTCGGCTACACGTCTTCGTCAATGTCGGTAGGATAAACCTAATTCTTCTTTTTTAAAGTAATTCATAAACATAGAAAAGGGAAAACAGTTCATTCAGATTGTGTGTGGAAAGCAACGAGGGGTAAGTTCAACTCATAGCAGATACTACAGTTTCAGCGGCGGCCGTCTTAAGATGCCTTTTAAACCATATAATTCTTTAATACAATTGTTGTATCTGCTTTCATTATTTACAAATGCTTATCAGACATTGTTTTTTTACAGCCTATATACCACTATTTACATCCTATACAATTGAATATTTATTTATAATCTAATATAGCCCTGAATGGGCCTCGGATATTGTGTATCTTATTCAAATACATCTCTGTATGGGCAATATTCCTAAATGCTTCAATCAGAGACATGATACAACACTACTGTTCAATCTTTCAGTGTACAGTGGTTTTTATATAGTGACTATAACATTTATACATGTCCTACAGGCATTCTTCAATCATTACTGAGAACAGTTCACCTCCCCTTCATATATACAAGTGTTGTTTTGGTGCACTCTTCTACCTATATTTCATTCATAATATATATATATATATATATATATATATATATATATATATATATATATATATATATATATAGATAGATAGATAGATAGATAGATAGATAGATAGATATATATATATATATATATATATATATATATATATATATATATATATATATATATATATATATATATATCTATCTATCTATCTATCTATCTATCTATATATATATATATATATTCAATGAAAAAACCATTGGTTTTAGGCCATATATAGTTAGGGATTTGCATTTAGAAAACCTTATTTTACTCGCATAAAACCATTGAAATTCCATATATAGTTATAAGCGCTAACTATATATCGCGCACCCGCAATCCACTGCTGATGATGTCACATATTACATCATTCATGACATGGTTAGTGACATCACTGATGACATCACTGATGACATCTCAAATGACATCACTGATGACATCACTGATAACATCTCATTTGACATGACTGATCACATCACTGATGATATCATTCATGTGATAATACCATGAACCTCTTCAGACTCTAATATAACCTTAGATACAATCAGTGTAAACAGACAGTCACTCATCCATGGAGTTACTCACACACCTAGTCAGTTATGCCAAAAATCAATCACACCTCCATTTTCTCAACTATACAGTTATACACACCTTACTTATTCAAACATATACTAACACATATTTACTTTACTCTCTTATACAATCTCTGATACATGTTCACAATGATCCATACAGCCACTCACACATTCATTAGCTGTTCTGCACAGTTATTTATAGATGTCAACTCTCACATGTACTGTGTTTTACATATGTACTTAATTTGACATGTAGCACTGAGATATCCATTCACTCACTAATACACTCATGCACAGTCAACCGCCCATACAGCTGTTTCCACATGCAGTTTTGAATCTATACATATAGTGAATCAACTACTCACACATCTATGTACAGAGTCACACACCTTCCAGCCACCCATACACACACACTCAGTTTCCCATACAAATACTTGGACAACCAATCAACCCATACAGTTACTCATATAGCTACTGATCAACATATGCAGCAGTTTGTAGAACAACAGATATAATGATGCACAAATTAAAACAGTTTAGTCACTAACCCATGCACTCAGTGAGACACATTTAATCACTCACTCAATCAGTCAGTCATGCACCTAGTAAATCCTTCATCCAGACACTTATATATCCACACATTCATCAATATGTAAAACATATTTTAACTTTACAGAAACATACAGTCACTGGATGTTGTAATCAGTGATGTCATCAGTGATGTCATTTGAGATGTCATCAGTGATGTCATCAGTGATGTCACTAACCATGTCATGAATGATGTAATATGTGACATCATCAGCAGTGGATTGCGGGTGCGCGATATATAGTTAGCGCTTATAACTATATATGGAATTTCAATGGTTTTATGCGAGTAAAATAAGGTTTTCTAAATGCAAATCCCTAACTATATATGGCCTAAAACCAATGGTTTTTTCATTGAATATTCAAGGTTTTGTAAATGCAAATTCCTAACTATATATGGAGTATAACCTATGGTTTTTTCTGTGAATTTCAATGGTTTTTTAATAGCAAACATCAAAAGCTGTCAAATGTCAAGTACGTGATAGGTAAAAACGTTTTCGTGTTTATGCACGCTGATGTGCTTTGAACGCTGCCCCCCCCCACTCCCCTCTTTTCTCTTAGTAGTACTCTCTCTTTGCAGATAGTGAACGGTAGTTAACGCAGACCTTTACCCCTGTTGTAATCCGTCGTACCTGCTTGTCTCTCCATTTGATTGATTATTATCCAAGCATTTACTGTTTTACAATTGGTTCTCTTTGGATCATTCTCTATTTACAAACAAGCACAAAGTCGCAATACTCTGTTTAGTCTTTGCAGATAGTGAAAAATCGTGTAAAAAAATAAAAGTAATCGAGCAAAATCAGTAGACCACTAATTCGATCTCTTTTTAACCTCGGTAAAATACAAACATTAGGAATAACCCTTCATGAGAAATACGAAAATAGTGAAATGAATTGAGCTCCACACCATGAGGGCTGCAAAACAGCTCGACTCCGCCACCCACACCGCCAAAAATAACGGCAAACCCTATGCAAATATTATAAATATACACAACACACCACCAAAGAAACAGAATAAAACATTTTATTAAATAACTATTTACATAACTATTTTATACTTTTTATTGCCCGATCCGGCTAGCTCAATCGATCGAGCATGAAAGTCATGCACTGATAACAAGCGTTGAGAGTTTGTAGAATGATGTCTTCAGATTTTCCACATACAGTGTAGTGGCGCGAACTGGCAGGGGACGTTTGGATTCTACCCCTTCTCCAAATAAGATTTTCATACGTGAATGTTCGTTCATGCTTTTTGTCCCTGAGTTGCTTCCATGTCACTGCCTTACATAAATGGCATAAGTCCTGGTTATTGAGTGCCATACTTCAGAGTTCTAAGCAGTTCTTGTAACACTGTTTAAACCTTATTTGCACCTGCTGCAGCTTCACTATTCAAAGTAGTGGGGTCCATTTGTGGACCTGACTGCATTGGAAAACAATGTGATACGGTGCCTCCCTAAACCGCTTGACGGAGGCTCCCGAGGGGCGGTGAGATGGCGCGGACTGAGAGGGGGCGCTTGGCTCCTGCCCCCTCCCCAAGTCGTGTTGCCCTGGTGAGGCCTGAGATCGCCCCCGGCATAGGTGGCCGGCTCCCGGGGTCCGGCGGAATTTTTTCCCTTTTGAAGAATCTTTCATTCTGGACCTTGTCCCACAATCCGTTTCACCTGAAGACACGCTGTCGCAGGGCGCCCCTTTACCGTTTTAGTTGCCATTCCGCCCGCTTTTGGTACTCTGTGCCTCTTCCGCCATTCAGCTGTTTACCGCTCGCTCTTGCGACTACAACGTCTCGCTCACCATGTAGTTGAGTTGCTCCCGCTCTTAAGATTTGACCGAACTTTTTGGACTGCTGAAAGCGGTGGAATTCCGACCGCTGGTTGGTGGAGACATTTTGACTATATTCTGCACCTGCATTGTCGCGTAATGCGTCATATGACGCGACGCGTTAGCGCACCCGGAAGTGCTCCGGTGCGCAAGGCGCAGCTTCCCGGAAACGATCCAGAGCACGCCGCGCAGCGCGTAACGTAAGCATAACAGGTCATGTGACTTGTTAATAAAACTTTTCATTGGTTCATTTTACTTTTCTTTTCCTAATTATGTAAGACTAGGTCATGTGACCTAAAAATAACACTTTTCATTGGATTAAAACATTTTTTTTCCCCAAACGATAAAAGCCCCACCTTGTTTCTGGATGTTTCAGACTGAAGCTGGCGTCACCATGAGAGCACCACCATCTCGTAGCTCCGTCGTGGCCATTCCGCAAGCAATCATGGCAGCCGCTCCCCACCGGAAGCCTGCGGGAGTCGAGGGCCCCCAAGACTTTTGTACAATCTTCAAGGCTGAGGGGACGCTTTCGAGAATGGAACCCAAGCCCTGGCAGACAAGCGTCCGAGTTCCAAGGTGTCCCAGGGCCATTTTACTGGACCAGGCCCAAATCCGAAGAGCCGGCCGCCATTTTAAGAGTCCTGTGGAAGCCGCCTACCGCTGCACCGCAAGAGTGGGAGCAACTCAACTACATGGTGAGCGAGACGCTGTAGCCGTAAGAGCGGGCGGTAAACAGCTGAATGGCGGATGAGGCACAGTGTAGCAAAAGCGGGCGGAATGGCGACTGAAACGATAAAGGGGCGCCCCACTACAGCAGACAAGCCTCCGCCATGTGCTTCAAAACTGCATATGTATCTCGTGATATCAAGGTTGGGCAACCAGTACAGAACAAGCAGTTACGAGTCCCATTTACACCGGCGCCATTTTGGGCGCTGCCGGGCAGGTCCAGGATCTACTGAAACATAAAAAATGAGGCTGACGTCTCTGAAGCAGTTCACGAACAGCAGGACATAGCAAATAAACATGAACTCTCTAAAGCTGTTAACTCACTGCAGAACAAAACAAGTGAACCTGAAACCTCTGGAATAATTGTCGCTCAAAAGAACAACACACAAAACTCTGTAGAGCCTGAAGAAAAAAAAACAGAAGG
Source organism: Lissotriton vulgaris (assembly GCF_964263255.1). NCBI lineage: Eukaryota > Metazoa > Chordata > Amphibia > Caudata > Salamandridae > Lissotriton > Lissotriton vulgaris. Next base: position 149,760 of record NW_028245763.1, on the reverse strand, counting down.
GCACTGTAGTTTCAGACACACTTAACACTAATGACGAAACAAAGATATCGTCTGTTTATAAAGCAGTTATCATCTTGACAGAATTGACAAAGAAGTGTACAGACACCAATGCATCAGCATTCTCGGAGATAACATCTTAAGGAACAAAGAAAGACCTGTTCACTCTTGACACCCCAGGTGCTGGGTATATTGCACTATAGTGCTGCATCGACAAAACGGGCAACCCTATTGATGTGGATTTTTCATTATTGATTATTGTAAAGAAATGGCGACTCCCCCCTTTAGCAGATTAGCTAAATGTTTGCGTAATTTAGACATAAAAGTTATATTATTGTTGTTGTTGTTGTTATCGTTATAGTTCTGGTTAATTTAAAAAAATGGTTAAATATATTTACAGTTTTTGTTGCGTTCGTTATATTTAAATATTAATAAAGTTTTAAAATGTAACTGTCTTGGAGTACTATATTTTTTTAAAAAATCGGGTGAATGGGGCCTTGAATCGGGTTATTGTCATGTGTGGGCTTTGCAAGTGTACTGCTACAAGATCGGACATTTCAAACTCAAATGCACGTTCATTTTCTTACCTTTCCGAAACATGGAGCGCAATAGCAGGCAGAGAAAGGGTGATGCACGTGTTGAACACTGCCTGGCCTGCAAATTGTGCCAGTGCCCCCCCCGCCCCGAGTACTTCACAAATCTTTAAAAGACCATGCGCTTGTTCAATGGGAAGTGGATAACATGGCTAAGAGCATTTGCTGACTAATGCATGAATATCGCTGACTTCTCAGCGATATTCATGCATTGCGGCCGTTTTTTATCGCATTTGCGATAAACCTTGCTAATAGCAAGGTTTGTGTGCGATAAAATTCGCCGAAGTGCGGCGATAATTATTGTCTCTAAACAAGTTAGAGACAAAAATTACCGCTAGTTGTTCGAAATATGCCCCCGGGTTTTTCCTTGCAGGAATCGAGAAGCGAAAGACTAGCACTGAAATCAGTAGTCTCACACCTGAATCGGGAGGGTTGGCATGTCTGGATACTCTACAGCTGGAGCCATACACTACATCCGCAGGGCTAGGTGATAGCCTAGGTCCGGCCTGGACAATCGGACACAGAGGAAGAGAAGTGTCAGAGGGTGCGGTAGTGAATAGGGTGAAAGGGAAGTGTCGAACGGGCACAGGGTGTGATTCTCAGAGAAGAGCAGCGCAGATGGGGGAAGTATATGGCCCATGCATGAGAGAGAGAGCGGGGGTGACCATTGCGTGGGGGAGATGCGTGCGAGGGTGGGGAGCCATGCTGAGAATCGACGGCGTGCAGAGAGTGGGTCTGGTCAAGGCATCTAAAATAGCTGCCGTGCACGACAAAATTGTGGCATTGGACAAAAACGCAAGATGGCGCAGACAATGTTTATCAATAAGGATTCATTTATAACAAAATATTTACTCGCAGTGACAAAATGGTGTTCAACACTTCCTGATTTCCATCGAATCGAACGTTAACAAACGTCACGCAGCAAAAAAAAAAAAAAAAAAAAAAAAAACCACGCACAGAGCGGTTTTTAGCCATGTTATCCAATGGAAGGTGGATAACATGGCTAAGAGCATTTGCTGGATAATGCATGAATATCGCTGACTTTTCAGCGATATTCATGCATTGTGGCCGATGTGCGGCGATAATTTTTGACTCTAAACAATTAAAACGAAGCACAAAATGGCGAATTCCCGTTTCGCTACCAGTTTGCGGCCCAGTTCGCGGCCCGTGAAGCGCTTCTACCGTGAAAAATAATTTTTTTTTTATTTTCCCCACGGGACCCTTTAATAACCCCAACAACATTCCTAGGGGGTCAAGAGGGGTATACCTTGCCCCCTTTCAATAAATTCCCCCTTCGTTTTTCACCTCTTCTTCTCTCTCGATCCTACCGACAGATAAGATGGCGGCCGCTCCGGACTATTTAGAATGTTGACAGACACCGGAGAGCCAATCAGCTTTCTGTTATCCAATGGAAGGTGGATAACATGGCTAAGAGCATTTGCTCGATAATGCATGAATATCGCTGACTTTTCAACGATATTCATGCATTGTGGCCGATGTGCGGCGATAATTTTTGTCTCTAAACAATTAAAACGAAGCACAAAATGGCGAATTCCCGTTTCGCTACCAGTTTGCGGCCCAGTTCGCGGCCCGGGAAACGCTTCTACCGTGAAAAATCATTCTTTTTTATTTTCCCCACGGGACCCTTTAATAACCCCAACAACAATCCTAGGGGGTCAAGAGGGGTATACCTTGCACCCTTTCAATAAATTCCCCCTTCGTTTTTCACCTCTTCTCTCTCGATCCTACCGAGAGATAAGATGGCGGCCGCTCCGGACTGTTTAGAATGTTGACAGACACCGGAGAGCCAATCAGCTTTCTGCGCGCAAAGTTCCGTTTCGCGAAAAGTAAGCGGACCGGATCGCTGCCCAGAGCGCTGTTACAGATATATATCTTGGTTTGAACGTTAATTTCTCAAAAACTACTGGAGCACATATATTGAGACCTAGCAAAGGCACATCGGGCTAACAGTCCCTACAATTTTGCCAAGTTTCGTGCAAATCCATTCAGCCGTTCGAGCTAAAAGTGAGTCCAACCGCCCTATGGAAAAATGAATGGAAAAAACGCGTTTTGGGACCCCCCTTTTTTCTCAGCCCCCCCTTGACGAAACTCCACCAAATTTTCAGGGGCTGCTCAGAAACAAAATGTGCCATTTTCCTGAAAATTTCAGCCGATTCCGTCCTCAAACGCCAAAGTTATTAGGCATAGAATTTTCAGAAATCCCATAGGGAATTAATCCTAACTATATATACCTACTGGCGAGACGCCAGTAGGTAATATATATATATATATATATATATATATATATATATATATATATATATATATATATATATATATATATATATATATATATATATACATACATATATCAAAACAATACCATTCAGGCATAGAGTGATGCATAAATTATGCAAAAAAAAGCAGAGAATTCTGGGTAGTTCTCAGGTTTAGGTGGAAAGCAGCTTCAGGATAGAGCATCCTCAACCCCAGTGACACTCTACATCTGCACACCTCAAATGTCTGCTTTTCTATCAAAGTCATTAAGTGTAGAATTAGCACAGTGCCATACACGCAGAGATAGGAAGGGAAAAACTGGCATATGTACAAGCCCCTATCGCCAGGGGCTTGTACATTTTTCCAAAGTTACTGTGGTGATAGGGGCTTCGCCTTATTTACAAGGCAGTGTTAAGCCACTTAATATAGCTTAATGCTGCCTTGTATATAAGGCCCCGTTTCATGCTATGCTTAGCCTGAAATGGGTGAGCAGTGAGTGTTGCGGTCCACCGCAACACCCATGGATTTTGAAGCTGCTCCCTATTTACAAGTGCAGCGTAGGCGTAGATAGGAGGCGTAGATAGGAGGCAGCTCCTTTTTCCTTGTGTGCTGCCTTGTGCAGCAAACATGGAAAAAGCAAAACACCTTTGATTGCTAATGTGTAGGAAGATGTCCCTTCCTGCACATAAACAATCTTTAAAAAATGAAATTTTGTAACTTCCATGTGCGCTGCATTAATATATCACATCATATATATATATATATATATATATATATATATATATATATATATATATATATATATATATATATATATATATATATATATATATATATATATATATATATATATTACCTACCGGCGATAGCCAGTAGGTATATATAGTTAGGATTTTTTTCCTATGGGACTTTTGAAAATTCTATGTCTAATAACTTTGGCGTTTGTGGACGGAATCGGCTGAAATTTTCAGGAAAATGGCACATTTTGTTTCTGAGCAGCTCCTGAAAATTTGGGGGGGGTTCGTCAAGGGGGGGCCGAGAAAAAAGGGGGGTCCCAAAACGCGTTTTTCCCATGTTAATTTCCATAGGGCGGTTGGACTCACTTTTAGCCCGAACGGCTGAATGGATTTCCACGAAACTTGGCAAAATTGTAGGGACTGTTAGCCCGATGTGCCTTTGCTAGGTCTCAATATATGTGCTTCAGTGGATTTTGAGAAATTAACGTTTAAATCAAGATATATATCTGTAACAGCGCTCCGGGCAGCTATCCGGTTAGCGAACCTTTCGCGTATCGGAACTTTGCAAAGCGAAGCTGATTGGCTCTCCGGTGTCTGTCAACATTCTAAACAGTCCGGTGCGGCCGCCATCTTGTCTCTCGGTAGGATCGAGAGACAAGAGGAGGCCAAAACAAAGGGGGAAATGAAGGAAAGGGGGCAAGGTAGACCCCTCCTGACCCCCTAGATTGATGAGGGGGATATTATAGAGCCACGCCGGGCCCAAAAAAAAAAAAAAAAAAAATCCGATTTTTTCGCCGTAGAGACGCGTCTTGGTTCGCGAACCGGGCAGCTTACCGGGCAGCTAACCGGGAAGCTAACCGGCAGTGTAACCCAAAAAAAAAAATTAAAAAAAATCAGATTTTTTCGCCGTAGAGACGCGTCTTGGTACGCGAACCGGGCAGCTAACCGGGCAGCTAACCGGGAAGCTAACCGGCAGTGTAACGGGAGTCTGAGGAGTAGCTGATTGGCTGTCAATATTGTAAACAGTCCGGAGCGGCCGCCATCTTGTCTCTCGGTAGGATCGAGAGACAAGAGGAGGCCAAAACAAAGGGGGAAATGAAGGAAACAGGGCAAGGTAGACCCCTTCTGACCCCCTAGGATTTATGAGGGGGATATTATAAAGCCACGTGGGGCCAAAAAAAAACAAACAAAAAAATCCGATTTTTTCGCCGTAGAGACGCGGGAAGCTAACCGGCAGTGTAACCCAAAAAAAAAAAAAAAAAATCAGATTTTTTCGCCGTAGAGACGCGTCTTGGTACGCAAACTGGGCAGGTAACCGGGCAGCTACCGGGAAGCTAATCGGCAGTGTAACGGGAGTCTGAGGAGAAGCTGATTGGCTGTTATCATTGTAAACAGTCTGGTAGCCGCCATCTTGTCTCTCTGTGGGATCGAGAGACAAGAGGTGGAAAAAAAAAAGGTGTAAATGAATGAAAGGGGTAAGGCAGACCCCTCCTGAACCCCTAGGATTGATGAGGGGGCTATTAAAGTTCCCTGGGGGGTGAAAAAAAAAATGCGATTTTTCGCGGTAAAGGTGCTTCCTGGTACGTTAACCGGGCAGCTAACCGGCAGCGTTACGGGAGTCCGACATATTGTGTTTTTTGAACGTTTGTGATATGTGCACGTGTGGATTTTGTCTAATTAAGGTTAAAAAAATATATATATCTTTAAGCGTGTTTTGGCGCGCTTACGTTTTGGGTTTGGTTTGCGCTGCAGAGACGATACGTCACGGTTATGCGATGCATCATGAGGCGTCTCACGGGCTACGTGATACGTCACTTAATAAAGAATATATTTTACAGCTATAGATATTAGCTTTTAAAAAACCAATGAAATTCACAGAAAAAACCATAGGTTATAGACCATATATAGTTAGGAATTTGCATTTACAAAACCTTGAAAATTCACTGAAAAAACCATAGGTTATAGACCATATATAGTTAGGGATTAGCATTTAAAAAACCTTATTTTATTTGCACAAAACCATTGAAATTCCATATATAGTTAGTTGCACTAACTATATATCGCGGACCCGCAATCCACTGCTAATGATGTCACATATTACATCATTCATGACATGGTCAGTGACATCACTGATGACATCACTGATGACATCTCAAATGACATCACTGATGACATCACTGATGACATCTCAAATGACATCACTGATGACATCGCTGACATCTCATTTGACATTACTGATTACATCACTGATGATATCATTTATGTGATAATATATCTTCAGACTCTAATATAACCTTAGATACACTCAGTGTAAACAGGCACTCACAGACTGTCACACATCCATGGAGTTACTCACACACCTAGTCAGTCATGCAAAGAATCAATCACACCTCCATTTCCTCAACTATACAGTTATACACACCTTACTTATTCAAACATATACTAACACATATTTACTCTCTTATACAATCCTTGATACAAGTTCACAATGATTCATACAGCCACTCTCACATTCACTGGCTCTTATGTTCAGTTATTTATATATGTCAACTCTCACATGGAGTGTGTTTTACATATGTACTTACTTTGACATGTAGAACTGAGATATCCATTCACTCACCAATATACTCATGCACACAGTCAACTGTCCATACAGCTGTTTCTACATGCAATTTTGAAGCCATACACCTAGGGAATCAACTGCTCACACATCTATGCACAGAGTTATACACCTCCCAGCCACCCACACACATACTCAGTCTCCCATACAAATACTTGGGCAACCATTCAATAACCCATATAGTTACTGATATAGCTACTGATTTAAACATGCAGCAGTTTACAGAAGAACATAAATAATGATTGCCAAATTAAGACACTTTAATCATTAACCCATGCACTCAGTGAGACACATTTAATCATTCTCTCATACAGTCAGTCATGCACCTACTAAATCCTTCATCCAGACACTTATACATCCACTCATTCTTCAATATGTAAGACATATTTTAACTTTACAGAAACATACAGTCACTGGGTGTTGTCATCAGTGATGTCATCAGTGATGTCATTTGAGATGTCATCAGTGATGTCATCAGTGATGTCACTGACCATGTCATGAATGATGTAATATGTGACATCATTAGCAGTGGATTGCGGGTCCGCGATATATAGTTAGTGCAACTAACTATATATGGAATTTCAATGGTTTTGTGCAAATAAAATAAGGTTTTTTAAATGCTAATCCCTAACTATATATGGTCTATAACCTATGGTTTTTTCAGTGAATATATATATAAATAGCAACAATTTAATACCCAACCATTATAAGGAACTGACAGCGACGTGTTTTGGTTGGCAGTATCCAATAGTCATCTCCTGCCAATCACTTCAAGTGCAATTAAAAAATAAAAGAATTATACTACAGACAAACAAATTCGATTAAAGAAAATAGAGAGAAGCTACTCCTCGGATAAGCATAGGTATAGGAGAGTTATAATGCAGTAATCTGAAAGTTAACAGTAAAACTGGGTTAGGGTTATTAATTGTAAATGTGCTTTATCTTAGGTGCCAGTGAGAAGACTAGTGTTTCCAAATCACCAACATTTGAGAACGAGCACCAGGCTTGTGAGGCAGTCTCTCTTTCTCTATCGACCCTGCTGGTGCATGTAATAGACTCTTTTGGGCTGTTCAGGTAATAGTGGAGAGGACTAAGGACTAGTCATCTGCTCCTGAAGAAATAGGCCCACAAGTTTTCTGGCAAAAGGCAGTAAGCATAGTAGCTGTGCTGTGTTTTGTGAAAGGGAGACAGAAGAAATGTGCCACATTAACTAAGATATGGTGCATTTCTATTGTCTCCTCTCACAAGCGCATTTTGTGCTGCCTAGCACTAGAGGTGGGCAGAAACTTTCGGCTCTGCCAGAGGATTTAGTGGAGTTTTGCCCACGTAGCACTACAAGGGTGTGGCGGAATTCCAGCAAAATTTGGCTAAGTGCCACGTGGCAAATTTTTTCTCATGTGTGGCTTGCCAACATTAGGTTGGCATGTGTGAACAAGTTTTGCTTCCCCACCATGATTTTCAAGCACTAGAACACCTTCTGGCAAGAGTTCTCAACATGGGTGGTCACAGCAGGTCATAAAGATTTGGTTGCGAAACCTGCCGCTTGAGTAGAAAACCTACTTGAGTGACAGAAAGCAGCAACGCCCTCTTGTGTACCAAGTGGTGCACTTCACACTGATTTTACAATGTGGAACAAGCTCCTTGCACTACAAATTAGCAGAAGCAGCAAGACATGCGGAATTTAACCCTCTCGTGAAACTCCATGGAATCTTGCTCAGTTTTTATGTAACTCCACGAAATTTGGTGGAATAAAATTCTATGAGCTCCGCCCACCTCTACCTAGCATGAATGCAGACACCCTTGCAGCATGGTACAAGGTTCCTGCATTACAGACAAGATTGTTTTTGTGCAACAAGCAATACCTTGCTACAAAAAAACAATAAAAAGAGAAAGCAATGACAAGAAATAGAAATTTCCACTCGTACGCCGGTAACAGGGAGACATAACATTCGGACTCATTCCCAGGTTTACTAGATTTAGTAAATCTGGGAATGTGCCAAAATCTATTGGTGGATGTATGGTAACCCACATACTCCATCCATGGTACACCTTCCTAACGCAAAGTAACAAAAGCCAGTGCTACACATCTCATGCAAAGCCGTGCAAATCTAATTTGCACAGATTTGTAAAGCCCAAACAACATTTTACTTTATGGCTGTGCCCAAAAAGTGATGCATCCATGATGTAAAATGTTAATAATCTAAATGTTTGTAAATCCACTCCACAGTTCCTATCTAATTAGTTGCAGCCCAAACCGACTAACAACCCTAACCGTTACACAAAGACAATTGTCTTAACATAGTGATTCTGGAATCTAGTATATTTCTAATCTAATATGTAGAATCACTTTTGCTTCAAAACTCGAGCAGACAATCTTAGGGGACACAAACAGTAGAAGTTACATACAAACAAGAGAAGTTACACCCTTACATCTGATGCAAAGAAAGAGTCAGACTGTTTATCCATTGTGGCAGAAGACCACTTACTAGGCTGAATGTATTTGTTCCATTTTCTAATCTGTTCCCTAAGTAGGATCATGTAAAAATTCTCCCCCCAAACGTTTTTTTGTAGATTTTGAGGGGTGCAGTCACTGGATGTTTTATTGAGCAATAGGATCTCTGCTACATATTTGATTTGTAGCAGGCTTTCTTATCTTGCTCAAGAAAACATTTAAATTGTGGGGTCAGTAATATCTACTTGAAGTGGTGCCACCTAAGCTCATGAAAATGTGTTATTATTCTGGCATAATGTTGCTTAACATCTAGGATTATGCATTATTGGGGGGCTCTAGGTGGCACACAACCAAGATGGTCGCACGCCTGTGAGGTTCTGGCTGCTTGGCGGCGTAGTTTGTCATTTATTCTCACACTACATGCGTTGCTCCTGCTAAAAGTGGCTGCAGTGACTACATTTACCTGTAGCTTCACCCCGGAGCCGAGATCTGAACTCGTGGGCCCAGCTGGCGGTTGCTGAGCTGTGCACCGATCCGCGCTCGGAGTGGGTGTGTGGTGTCTGCCGGAGGACCTTGTCGGCCGGAGCAGGTAGGTGAATGCCGGGGATCCCATGTGGCGTGTGAGCCCCAGTAGACTAGCACAGACTGCACCCTACCTACCAGCACCACCGAATCAGCAAAACAAGGACACCTTCTCACCGCCTTCTGGTGACTACTTCTGCGGCAAAGGTGTTGCACACCATATGCACTTAGTGCCCCTGCAGGATGAATCCCCTGGCGGCTCACTTCTGCTGACTTGTTGGCCGTGGGTTGTGTTCTGGGGGAGCTCATGTTGATGGAGGAAGGTGCACAGGCATCAGTACACGTCTCCCTCTGGAGCTTCACCCCGACATTCCACACTTCTACTGCCATGGGGAAACCTGACGGCAGCCAGTCCAAGCTTCTCTTTGACACAAAAAAGGTGGCCACACGCTCCAACTCAGACAATCCAGAGCCACCCATAGGCGAGCAGACTCAGGCTCCTCCACCTTCCCCAAGTCAACAAAGTCAAAACTCTCCTCTTAGCCATGCAACACAGCTTTGCAGACATCTCCAAGAAAATGGACTCCATGAATAGCTGCATGGAATTTATAGTTCTTAAAGTGGATAAACACGGTCAACAGCTCAAGGAGGCGGAGAAACAGATTTCCGACAATGAAGATGCTACGACTTAAGTGGCACAAATGGACAAGCTCCTCAAGTTAATTGTGGACTAAAATGAGGATTTGGTGGATTGCAGTAGGTGCAAAAACATTCGCGTCATTGGGATTCCCGAGAGCACCAACACCGGGCGTATAGAGGAATTCATTGAATGCCTGCTACCCACCACCTTTGGCGCAGAGGCCTTTTTCACATTGCTGATTATGGAACAAGCCCATCATTCTTTAGGGCCCAAACCTCCTCCGAAAAGCAACCCGTGCCCAATAGTTGCTACTCTTCTTAACTATCATGATCATGACGCCACTATGAAACTAGCCAGGGACAAGAAAACTCTACACTTTGAAGGCAACAAATTCACTATTTACCCCAACTTCACAGCAGCAGTCCAGGAGACTAGGCACAAGTTCCTACCAGCTAAGCATAAACTCCACAAGGCGCAAATCAAATACGCTTTACTGTACCCGGCACATCAAAGAGTCACACCCCAGGGTAAGCAACATTTCTTCACCAATGGGCAACCGGCTGACAACTTCCTCAGGGCTGTCAGAAAAGGTTCACCACAATGAGAATCCCAGGAGTGCCTCTCGAGATCTCCATCACTAGGCTCTGACTGACACTCAGGGTCCTCCATCTCCCTTATTTTTTTCTACTTTTTCGATGGGGCGCATTGTGGATGCCCATGGTCTCCCTTTCATGCTGTGCTTGGTGGAAACTGAGCAGTTTATCTCATGGATCTTTCTGTTATGCATGACCTCTATGTCACACAGATGAATGAACCTGATGCACCGCTACGTACAGAGAGATAAGTGATATGGAACTTAAACATACAAATACATTTAGGTGGCGTGCACGTTCGTTCATGCTCCTCTTTGCTAATAATCTAAGCTATGCCAAGCAACTCCCCTTCCCTCTTTTTCCCCCCCTGTCATTGGGGAACTAGCTTAACGGCTATGGGAGAGGGGAAGATCTTGTTGCTCATCAGTGTTACCCCACACAAGGGTTCCCCTAGTCTTTTTGGTGTAACTGTTTTAACTTTGTAATGTTTTGTTGGGTACTGGGTAGGCAAAATAATACCAGCACAATTGGGGTGCTGTTGTAGGAGAAGATGGGTTGGAACTCACAATTGTTTTCATTATAACTTTTTTCCACAGGTAGACATGAGACTGCACATTAAGAGGCACATTTCCACACTTCTTGTCAGAGCACACTGCGACACTCCCATATTACTCGGCTATGCACACACGTACTGAGGCACTACAAATAAATCTCCTCACATGGAATGTCAGGAGACTAAGAGACCATCAGAAATGCAGACAAATACTCACATACTTAGATAGGCATCATGTTCATATCGCAATATTGCAAGAAACCCATCTCAATCTGTCTCGCACTCCAACTTTTGCCAGTAAGTGGGCCGTAATATGACTTTTCTTCTCGTATTCTACTTATTCCAGAGGTACAGTGATCCTTGTATTAACCCCTTCCGTGCGGCCGCGATTTTCCCCGTGTGCGGCCGCCGGCAGAACACGGGCGGGCCATGACGAACCCCAGCCGTCATCAGCACACGAGCACCGTAGTGCATGACGGCTGGGGTTTGTCACCAGCATGGAAGGGGTTAAAGAATACTCCTTTCATATTATGCGGCACACACCAGGACTCTTTGGGGAATAGCTGCATGCTATGCGTCACACTAGGAACACAATCTATCACACTGGTGTGCTGTTACGGGAAAAACCTATTTCACAACACATTGGGGGCATATACTCCAAGTAGGCTCCACACATATCATCTGGGGAGGAGATATCAATGCTGCACTCCAACCTGCCCATCGGCCATTTTGCTGTTATATATATATATATATATTCGGTATGTAACAACGTCCAAAAACCAGCAGCTGGAAAGACGAAGCAAGACCCATAGGTAGTGCAGAATTTCTTTTATTCGGAGACCCAACACCAGTCCGCCATGACGCGTTTCGGCTTCTCCAAGCCTTGATCACATGACACTGACATGGGGGCTGATGACCCTTCTTAAAGTGCACAGTGCTAATTGACATAATGGAAATTGAAGAAATACTTTCACATTTTGAGTCGCGTATTTGCACAACATACAGACAGGACCCAGTTAAGGTGATCTACAATAACAAACAGCATAAAATGTTAATGTGCAAATTGTTAAATTCAAGATAGCTGACTCTCAGATTTGTAAAATCTTATGCAAATAGGAGAATCTTTAGGGGCAGTTACAAATAATGTTAAAAACACCTATGCTAGTAATATGTTTTAAAACAATAAATATTCACAATAATTGCCCCGATTGCTAAAATGAATACACAATTCTACCGTATGCATAAATATCTGCAACAGTAAAATCTAAGATCACATGCTAGTGGCAGGATGTTTAAAAAACTGTGTAATACGTAATTTAAAACTGGCAGGAGTTCAGCCCCAGTGGGCATAAAGTGCATTGTCTGGGTGAAGTCCATGTGCAAACTTGCAGTTGTAAACAAACAAGGAATGATCGGTACCGCCCAAGTGGGCAAGACCCTCTGTGCAAAATACGCTATAATCTTAGTGCAAAAATGCTAACAAAACTCCATTATATGATACATTAAAAGTGCTACCTGTGAATTTAAAAACATGGAACAGATGTTAAATATCATGTATTTACAATCGTGTGGAGGGCTAATACGTGGGGTAGTTCAGAAGATGTTGTATACACATTGGTATAATGTAAAATATAATCATGGCACTTTTGGTTACTATCTAGCTCGTACAATATCAGGAGATTTTACTTAAAACCAACTAGTTATAGATACGTGTAGCAATCATCACTGGTATTAAGCCCGTTAGGTATCTTGGTGTCTAGTAGGATGATATGCCTAGACTCCAATTTTCTTAGCAACTACAGCGGACCTGACACCGGGATTCCTAGATGTGTTGAGAGGAGGGGAAGATTTCCGGTATTGTGGCTATAGACATTGGCTCGCACAGAGGTGGTTCTCCCCCTTTCAACCCACTGGGGGATTACAGTAAGGCACAAATTTCACGAGCAGCCCACTATGGATAATAAACATTTGGACTACCTGTCCCAGCATTCTTGAAGTCCCACATGGGCGGGGCAGTAAAGTATAATTCCCTACAGCTGCCGGGACTTGCGTGTGAGCCAGTGAACAAGGGCATGGAGCCCGAAATGCATTAGGCATCTGAGATGGGGGAGAAATGCACGCTAATCCTGCATCCGCAATAAATGAAGGAAAGAATCTTCCACTGTGCAGGCGTTTCTTAATAGGGCAACATTCTTTGTGTGAAACAAAGTGTGGCGCGCCTCGTCGCTGAAACGCCCCGCCGCAACTACAGCGGACCTGACACCGGGTTTCCTGAGTGTTGAGAGGTGGGGAAGATTTCCGGTATTGTGGCTATAGACATTGGCAGGCACAGAGGTGGTTCTCCCCCTTTCAACCCACTGGGGGATTACAGTAAGGCACAAATTTCCCGAGCAGCCCACTATGGATAATAAACATTTGGACTATCTGTCCCAGCATTCTAGAAGTCCCACATGAGCGGGGCAGTAGAGTATAAGTCCCTACAGCTGCTGGGACTTGCGTGTGAGCCAGTGAACAAGGGCATGGAGCCCAAAATGCATTTGGCATCTGAGATGGGGGACAAATGCACGCTGAACCTGCATGTGTGAAATAAAGTACGGTGCGCCTCGTCACTGAAACTCCCGCCGCAACTACAGCGGACCTCACACCGGGATTCCTGAGTATTGAGAGGAGGGGGAGATTTCCGGTATTGTGGCTATAGACATTGGCAGGCACAGAGGTTGTTCTCCCCCTTTCAACCAACTGGGGGATTACAGTAAGGCACAAATTTCCCGAGCAGCCCACTATGGATAATAAACATTTGGACTACTTGTCCCAGCATTCTTGAAGTCCCACATGGGCGGGCAGTAGAGTATAAGTCCCTACAGCTGCCAGGACTTGCGTGTGAGTCAGTGAACAAGGGCATGGAGCCCGAAATGCATTTGGCATCTGAGATGGGGGAAAAATGCACGCTGAACCTGCATCCGCAATAAATGAAGGAAAGAATCTTCCACTGTGCAGGCGTTTTTTAATAGGGCAACCTTCTTTGTGTGAAATAAAGTGTTGCGCACCTCGTCGCTGAAACGCCCCGCCGCAACTACAGCGGAACTGACACCGGGATTCCTGAGTGTTGAGAGGAGGGGAAGATTTCCGGTATTGTGGCTATAGACATTGGCAGGCACAGAGGTGGTTCTCCCCCTTTCAACCCACTGGGGGATTACAGTAAGGCATGAATTTCCCGAGCAGCCCACTATGGATAATAAACATTCGGACTACCTGTCCCAGCATTCTTGAAGTCCCACATGGGCGGGCAGTAGAGTATAAGTCCCTACAGCTGCCGGGACTTGCGTGTGAGCCAGTGAACAAGGGCATGGAGCCCGAAATGCATTTGGCATCTGAGATGGGGGAGAAATGCACGCTGAACCTGCATCCACAATTAATGAAGGAAAGAATCTTCCACTGTGCAGGCGTTTCTTAATAGGGCGACCTTCTTTGTGTGATATAGATATATATATATATATATATATATCGGTCGCCAGTAGGTAGTTATAGTTAGGACCTACTTTCCGGAGGAAACCCACAAGATTCTATTTGGAATAACTTTGGCGCCGGTGGACGGAGCTTCGCAAATTTCTCAAAGAAAATGGCCTGTTCTGCTCTGCTTCTTCCATAAAAGTTTGGGGGTGATTCGTCAAGTGGGGGCAGAGAATAAGGGGGGTCCTAAAATGTGTTTTCCCCATGTAATTTTCCATAGGGACCTTTAGCCAGGGCTACAGCCCGAACGGCTGAACGGAATTACACCAAATTTGGCACAGTGGTAGTGTTAGGTTCACAGATTTAGCTTTTTGTTAAATGGTGTAAATCCGTTCATAGCGATATCTAGAGACGAAGTGTGGCACGCGTACTGAAATCCGTACAATTACGAGCAGGAGCTGCATGCTGATTGGATGTCAACTGTCGGTCAACACTCTAAACCAGGAAGTGTTGGCAGCCATCTTGTGCCTCGGTGGAATCGAGTCACAAGAAAACAGTAAAACAAAGTTGAAAAATAAGGAAAAAGGGCAGGATAGAAACATGTTGACCCTCTAGGCCTACTCAGGGGGTCCCACATGGATCTTTTTAATAAAAAAAATGTGGGGTACGCGTATGGTACTGGTACGCAGTGGAAAAGGAAAAAGAAAAAAATTGAAGTCCCTTTTATTCTTAATTAGCTCCCGTGGGGGGAAAATCCCGGGGATAGTTTTTTTCTATAATGGGGGGCTTGAAAGTGTCCAACAGGAATAAAAGAATGGAAAAAAAAACGAATGTGGAGGACAGCAATGCTCCTGCTTCCTGCGTTTTATCAGGTCAATAGACTGTTCTCCATAACACAAAAGTTTATTGCAATAAATCCATAGAATTTTAACTGTAGCAAAAGCAAAATCAGGATCAATTTGTGGGTGTGTACGGCTTGCTGAAAATGCTGATGCAGCAGTTGATGTGCTTGGTGCAGTAGCAAGTGGGCTGTCCTGAAACCTCCGTCTTGTAGCTCGAGCAATGTTGTTGGGGTGTAAGTTCTTTACGTGTCGCTCCATATTTGCTGTGCCAAAGGAGTATTTTTAGGATGGATCACCCCTTGAAAGAGTTGTTTGGCAAATTTTACAGGTTACTTCTGGAGCATTAACCTTTTCTTGCCCTTCAGGAAAAGTAAAAAACTTCCAAATTAGAGCTTCTTTCCTCTTCTTTGGAGGTTCTTCAGGAATGAAATCTCCGTCTGAAGAATGGCTGGAAGATGAGTTCATTGCTGTTATTATGGTAAACTTCGATCTATTTGACAAGATTCTCAGAGGAGATGCTTCTTCTTAGAAAGTGAAAGTGGAATCAATAAAATGGGACTGAAGTTTCATCAGTTGTAATAGGAAGTGTTATGAACCAATCAAATCTCTTCTTTTAAAGTCACTTGGCTTTGCGTACGCTTACGCTGTGCTTACGGTACGGTATTGTTACGATGCGAGTACGCATTATGTTCCACTGCGATTTGTGTAATTGCATTTAAAAGTAATATAGGATTATTGGAACTTTAAAAAAAATGGTTTCATAAATATCCTAGCTAATGTCTTCTGTTAGTATGTCTATTAAATACATAAATATGTTTTTAAACAATTAAGAACAATTGCGTCTTTGCGTACGTGGCGCCGTATATGACGTCACACGGAAGCTTTGATGCGACGCATAACGTGAAAAGCGTATTCATAGCGTATGCTGGGAATTATTAGAACTAAAAACTATGGTGCGATCACTCTCTCACTGTCAAATCAGAGCACAGGGCGACCTATGAGAATGATTAGAAGTGGTCACTCATTGGAGATCCGATTCAGCTGTGTGGGTTATCCACGATATCATAACGTTACTTTTTAGCCTGTTTAAGTTTGATGTTTGCTTGAAATACTATGCTATAGGCAGATATAGATGTTTAGGCAGTGCTTATCTCCATGAATCTTGGTTAATATCATTTACATTTAGGTGCCTGAGGGAGGGAAAAGAAGTCTATCTGAATGGCGAGGATTGCACAATAGCAGTAGATCACTCCTTAATTTGTAGACACATACAATTGCATGGTTCTTGTAATCAAGATGCGCCTAATTTAGCCTGAGTTTTGAAGGGCACTCCGACACCTGTTATCATACCAACGTTCAGTTTACTGGAAACATGAGTTATTTAATTTGAAATAATGCAGATTTTTGTGCAATGTTAGCGGGCATCGCTTACATGATTACGGTAACTGAGAGTGTAGTTTGCTATAAAAAAGTTGTGTTTACTCCTCTGCATGGGAAGCTGGATGTTTCCATCTGCCCGTCGATTCCGACCTTGAAAGCAGGGTCAACCAAATGAGCCGTATAAGCGCGCTATTGTCTCAAAAAGAGGTCGCTCTTACATCTGCTAGAGAAACATTTGTCCTTCATGTAGCAAACACCCGCATAGAAGTGCATGATTTATTAAATACAGACTTGGCCCTGCATTTTGGGGAGTCAATTCAGAGTATCTTTAATGCGTCCTTGACTACGGGGTTACCTTACTTTTTTAAAGTTAGAAGTCGTGGCCTTGTGACTTCTTTTCAAACTATATTTGGTGTCTTTTTGGGCATTTTTTCATTCGATTTTTTCCAGCATCTTTGGTGGATTCCCCTTAATACTCGCATTAGTTGCCGGTGTGCTTGTATTAATGTGTTCACTTAAATATGGATGCACATCCTACATCACACAAGAATATGTCCCGGCTGTTGCTTCTCCGCAACCGAATGCTTAGTTATTACGGAGCGCTGCCTCTGGCTACATTGAGTGCAGCTTATGGATTATCGTTTCAATTCTCCTTTTTCACATGCGTTCAACCTGTCTTTCATTGCCTGAGCTGCAATTTCGACTGGGCCCTGGATTTGTGTCTCTGCAGTACGGTGTCTACCAACGCGGATCATGACCAGCTGATGAGCCCCTTAGTGGTTCATGACTTGCTCTGTTCTGGCGGCGGGATTATGGCCTTAGCAGCGATACATGGAATATTGGGACATTGGAATGTTTTTGCAGCGGCGCATGACTTCTTGGCACGCAGGTACATTGAAGATGACCCGAGTTTTCCTACGATGGTGATAGAGGCTCCGGTCGTTGAGGAACATGTATGTTCATTTTCACTATTGAATTTGATGGCTGAAATGTTTTCAGATGAGAACAATGACTTCCTCTTGGAGGCTGTTGCTACATACTGTGCTTATACACTGTTGGATTAAGACTCTTTGATTTTTCTACCTACTCTTTATTATTTAGTTACTGTTTTCTATCAAACAGCGAATATTTTTTTTTTGCTAATTTGAACTTGACTCTGCTTTTCTGGTTCGGACTCTGCGTTCCTAATTTGCCCTCGTTTATAACACGTGCTTCGATTGAGGGAGGGTGTCGTGGGCTGAGCCTTGAACTCACACCGTGTTAAGTTAGCATGGATTTATTAGAAGCTTAAACGCCATTTTTTCTTTCTTGCTCTGCTTTGCACACGAGATGCACTTGTTATATTGTTTAGAGAAGGCTGAGTATTTTGCTTCATATGAGAATAATTTGTTATGCTACATTTCTAGACTGCCTTGCTAGTTTAGTGTGTATAGTGAGAGTATGGAACATCAAGGTTATCTTGGATACTGTGTCTGTTATTCGGAATGATCCTTGCACGTTCGACCCATAACACATATGTAGCTGTGGCCACCTCTGATACTGGCGCGTTTATTAATGCATTGTGGGGGCAGAATTACACACAGTTGGAGAACATTCATATGTGAGAACTTTGTGCAGAACTCAATGTGATCAACTACTGCTGAGTACCAGAGGTATGGGTCTGCCCATGTAATCCTAAAGACCTTCTGTAGTTATAAACTAACCTGGTAGGTAGGGAGGGTAAAATGTAGCTATATTTAAAATTTGTTTACCTTTAGCATTATAGGATGCTTTTTCCCTTTGTATTTTATGGAATAGTAACAATGCTGACAACCTTGTTTCTGATAATATGTTTAGTTGTACTATCTAAGGTACTGTGCATGAGATTACTGTTACAAAAAAACAAGGGAACCCAAAAGGTATAGTATAGGGACCTTGGGCAGTATCATATTATAGAGAACATTGGTCCCTATTTTCAAAGGAAAAATTACATTAAGACAATAATCATACTCTAAATAGTTAGTATGTCTTTTGTCCAGCCGGACAAGAGTTCAATTGTTTAAAAAAACACTTGATAACAAGTGGGCACAGCCGTGACCCACAGGACAATGAGACACAACAAAGAAAACAGAATGGCCAAAGGGCAAGGTGAATTACGTCTGTACACTCGTATTTAAAAAATTTTACAGACTTAAATCATTATTTTGAGCACCATTGCACATTACAATATTGCTTAATCATATTGCATATGGCGTTTGGGTGTCGACGACGTTTCGATGCCAGCACTAGATACTGAAACAGGGAGTTAGGTCCTGGGACGTAGGGTCAGCTGGACCATATGCAATATTTTTCAAAAAAGGGGGGAAGATTTGCTGACCATACAATGAGTTTGATCTCCTTGTTTGGAGCGACAAATGGAGAAAATATCAAAATTTGTCTGGTATTATTTATTTTATACCCAATTCATATTTTTAAGATTCAAAAGGATTCAATTGTACGAGAAAGAACATACCATATACAATAATCTAGTCAAAAATTATATACACAACAACATTACACATGACAAAACATGAATAGAACATATCATATATACATTAACACATTTTGCCAAAATGGAGACAAGCAACTGACGAAATTAGTAACAAGTTTTTTGTTTATGTGACTGTGTGTGAGACTGTTTCCCCAGTCCTTGTCGAATTGCTTTAAGTATTTGCAAACTCTCTCCATTTGATTTCTTTTTACCAGAGTGTTTTTGTACCTCTTGTTTCGAAGACAGTGCAAACAATGAATATTGATTTGTTAATGTATATATGATATGTTCTATTCATGTTTTGTCATGTGTAATGTTGTTGTGTATATAATTTTTGACTATATTATTGTATATGGTATGTTCTTTCTCATACAATTGAATCCTTTTGAATCTTAAAAATATGATTTGGGTATAAAATAAATAATACCAGACAAATTTTGATATTTCTCCATTTGTCGCTCCAAACAAGGAGATCAAACTCATTGTATGGTCAGCAAATCTTCCCCCCTTTTTTGAAAAATAGCACTAGATACTGGGCATCATCCTCAGGACGTTTAAATAACTCATTGTTGTCTTTTGGAAATACAATTACACTATGCCTTTATCGCATTACTGTAATAGTGAGAGACAGGGGCGGGCGCGATGGCTCGCGTTTAGCACTGGCGGTTGGCAAGTTGATGAGACCGTGATATTTGGGGATTCAAAATGGATTGTAGAATTAGCATATCCATATAAGTGCGGGATCGCACAATTTCATGGGCTGGAGCTCAGTGGCTTGTCCGGCTTCATGGTGGAGCCGGACTAGCCATTGAGCTCCCGCCCATGAAATTGTGCGAACCCGCACTTATATGGATATGCTAATTCTACAATCCATGTATCTAGTCCTGGCATCTAAACGTCGTCGACACGCAAACGCCATATGCAATATGATTAAGCAATATTGTAATGTGCAATGGTGCTCAAAATAATGATTTAAGTCTGTAAAAATGTTCAAATACGAGTGTACAGACGTAATTCACCTTGCCTTTTGGCCATTCTGTTTTCGTTGTTGTGTCTCATTGTCCTGTGGGTCATGGCTGTGCCCACTTGTTATCAAGTGTTTTTTTAAACAAGTGAACTCTACATATATATGAAAAATAAACTCTTGTCCGGCTGGACAAAAGACATACTAACTATTTAGAGTATGATTATTGTCTTAAGGTAATTCTTCCTTTGAAAATAGGGACCAATGTTCTCTAGTGCATGAGATTACAGCGCTAGAAATAAACATTTCAAACTTGCACGTGTCTTTATTTACTCCTTGTTTTGGACTGATGTAAGACTATAATAAAAGAGTGCTCTTGTTATTCACCTTACTTGAGGTAATCTAAGTCCCATGTTCTGGGTTGACTAGTAATTGCTGTTGTTGCTATAGGACGAAGAACCAATGAGTCACTGATTGCTAGTCTGGTAGGGGGTTTGGATACTAAGGTGGGTTTTGGTACACCATAATTCACTGAGGTCCAAAGTCTTTAAGCACAGTTCTGTGTAGGAGCAGAATTCCTGGAACAGTAGTTACAACAAAAAGTCTCGATAAAGGGCCTTGAGTTTGAATCAGAATATGAAATTGATAATTAATTGATAATCCCAGCAAGAAAGGGAGCAAGAGTGCAAATTTACAGTGCCTTCGGCAGGGGTAGTTGTTACAATAAAAAAGCTCGATAAAGGCCTGCACTTTGAATAGGAATATGAAATAGAAGAATAGTTGATAATCATAGGTAAGGAATGCAGCAAGTAGTTGTGTGTATGTGTGGATGATGTGTTGATTGAGTGGAAGATAAAAAAGGTGAAAATTAAGAAAGGTTGGAGACACGCAAACTAACCACTGCATTGTCAGTGAAGTGGATCTTTGGATTTCCAGCTCTTTACACAGATAGGATGTTAGATTCAGCAGTGGGAGCAAGAGTAGCACATCTAAGGAAGCAAGCTAGTGCATAAAGTACACACAGTTGGGCAGATTAACAAGCCCCTTGCGCCACTTTTGCGTCATATTTAACATGGGAAAAATGACGCAAAAGTGGCGCAAGGGGCTTGTAAATCTGCCCCAGGGTGTGGTAGAAAAGACGCAAGAAAGGACGGAAGTGTGCAAATTACCCACTGCTATTCATGGGTAGTAGTTACCAAGAAGAATAATTGAAAAGCTCAGCCAAGAAAGGCAGCAAGTAGGTTTGTGTATTTGTGGATGTTGTGTTGATTGAGAGGAAGATAAATAAGGTGAAAAATAAGAGAGGCTGCAGAGATGCAAACTTTCTATTTCTTTGTAAGGGAAGTGGGTGTTTAGTTTTCTATTGCATATATATATATATATATATATATATATATATTACCTACTGGCGGTCGCCAGTAGGTAGTTATAGTTAGGATAATTTTCAATGTTAAATCTCAACATTCTATTTTGAATAACTTTGGCGCCGGTTGACGAATCTGCCTGAAATTTTCAGGAAAATGGTCTCATGGCGGTCCGGTCCTTCCCTGAAAGTTTGGGGGGGATTCGTCAAGCGGGGGCCGAGATAAAAGGGGGGTCCCAAAACGCGTTTTCCCCATGTTAATTTCCATAGGGCGGTCGATTTCACTTTTAGCTCGAACGGCTGAATGGATTTCCACCAAACTTGGCAAAATTGTAGGGACTGGTAGCCCGATGTGCCTTTGCTATGTCTCAAGATATGTGCTCCAGTGGATTTTGAGTAATTTAGGTCCAAAAAAATATATATATCTATAGCAGCGCACAGGTGCGCGCACCGGAGTGCGCTCCAGGCGCGACACGCGAGGTGCGCATGGAAAGCTGATTGGCTCTCGGGTGTCTGTAAACATTCCAAACAGTCCAGAGCGGTCGCCATCTTGTGTCTCGGTAAAATCGAGACATAAGAGGTGGCTAAAACAAAGTGGGAACTGACCATAAGGCGTCAGGGATAGACCCCTTTGACCCCCTAGGTTTGATGTGGGGGCTATAAAAGGGCCCCGCGGGGCATTTAAAATATTTTTTTTTTTTTCTTTTTGCGCGGGGGAAGCGCTCGGTGCGCGCACCAGGTAGCGCACCGGGGAGCGTAAAATGAGGGAAAAAGATGACAGAGTTTTAAAAAAATGAAGTTTTCATTTAGAAATTGGAGGTAGTTCTTAAAAGAACTTTTTTTTTTCTTCTTTTTGTTGTTTTATATTTTTTTTGTGTTTTTGGAACTTTTTAAACTTTTTTTGGCTTTTCAAAACAGTTTTATATTTTTTTTGTATTTTTTAGGGGGAGAAACAAAAAAAGGGAATTGAAACTGGCTCAACTGGAGCAAAAAAACAAAAAACCCAAAAAATTATTTCTTTTTGGGGCACTTGTGATTATCACCTGCAAGGACGATGAGCTTAACACTTTGTTCCCCATAGGAGATAAGCTTGCCACAAGCCTTACAAGTAATTTTAAAATCAGCAAATCTTGGCTGAATGGAAGGCATCACCTCAGATGTTTCTGGTTGCGAGGAAGAGGGTTGTTTTCTTTGGGAGGGGGTCCTTGATGACTGGGGGAGGTTACTGGCCAGTTCCCGGAACTCTGCGCGAGAGTAGTTGTTTGGATGCTTTCTTGTCATGTGCCGAATCATGGTATAGTTACCAAAAGAATATTTCTTATTTGGGTTGCCCCGTGAAAGTTCATCATTGCAGATGAGGCAAGTGACTTTGGGCGCATTCACCTTTTTTTGCCCCTCTGGGATTGAAAAAAACTGCCAAATGAAGTGTGGTTTGGGTTTATAAGGTGTGTTTTCTTCAGGCAGCCATCTTCTTCTCCCCTCCTCCTCTTCCTCTTCCTCCTCCTCCTGTTCTTGACCACCAATATAATTTGGAGCTGGTCCTCTTGGTGGTGGTGGTGGTGGTGGTGGCTGAGATGCACCTGCTGCTGCTGCTACTGAAGCCATTTTAAAGTACAAAAAGGTACAGAGAGTTCCAAACAGATCTTCCTCAGTCAAAGGACAAAGTCAGAATAAGGAAAAAAGGTGGGGGCTTTCATCATTTGGAAAACAAAACTGTCCTGAACCAATGAGAAGTGTTATTTTCAGGTCACAAGACCAGGGGCTTCATCATTATGAAACTAAAACTGTTATGAACCAATGAAAAGTGTTATTTTCTGCTCACATGACCCGACGCGCTTACGCTACGCGCACGGGGGCGCGCAGCGTAAGCGCGTCGGAAGTTTACGTTTTGCGATCGTATTCGTTCGAGTACTTCCGGGTGCGCTTACGCCGTGCGTATCACGCGGTCGCGGCTACGCGATACGTCACGATCATGTTTTCGTTTGCGATATTGGCGCTCACGAGACGCTCCCCGGAGCGCGCCCGGGGGCGCTTTTCAGAAATACGCTTTTCGGGGCGCACTCCGGGGCGCGCTCTGGGAGCGCTCCCCCCAAAAATTAAAAAAAAAAAATGGGTTAATTGTAGAGACAGGTAGCCCTATTTTGAAGTGGTTTGTAAAAAAATTAACTTTATAAAAATATGTATTGTGCTACATTGGGCTTAATATATGTTAGAGCCAAAATGTAGCCCAAATGTAGCCCAAAGTAGCCCAATGAAGCCCAAAGATGGCCACCAGAGATCAAAAATTGTAAATGTAGCCCAAAATTCAACTAGATGTAGCACAACTGTAGCCCAATGACAGAATGTACCAGAGTGTTAAAAAGAACAACTAGAGTGCTAACAGTCTTATTTATAAAGTGAAACTTATAGTAAGGAATTAGCATTTAAAAAACCTATGAAATTCACTGAAAAAAACCATAGGTTTCACACCAGTTATAGTTAGGAATTAGCATTTAAAAAACCTATTAAATTCACTGAAAAAAACATAGGTTTCACACCAGTTATAGTTAGCTGGAAATTTTACTGATATAAAACCATTGAAATTCCCACGTTATAGTTAGTCGGACTCACTATAACTTGCGCGTGCAATGCACTGCTGATGACATCACATATTACATCACTCATGACATGGTCAGTGACATCACTCATGACATCACTGATGACACCATCCTTGTGACACAGTGACAGACCTCCTTTCAGTGTAATGTAACCCATGAAACACATATTCAAAAATAGAAACTAATATTTTCAAAAAAGTGGATATACCCATACCAGTTACAACAACCAATTCAGTAATACCACCATCTAATACACATCCACTCATGTGTATGTATATGGGTTATTAGATATTTTTATTAGTATCAGTATGAGTGTCTATATGGTTTGGTGGGGGTATTACTTAGCACATAGATGCATGAGTGACTGACTCTTTGTTTGTATGTGTTTTGAAGACAACATATGTACAGGACTGTATGGGTGGATGAGTGTCTATATGTGTTTGTTAGTGAGTGAATGACTGTCTCACTAGTGTCTTTATCAGTAACTACATATGTTTTAATCTAGTATATATGAATATTGATGTATATAAGTGAGTATATGTGAGAGTAAGAGATTGTAAGAGTTCCTGTTTAAATAAGTATGTGTTTCTATAAGTGATTGTTTAAGAGAATAAATATGTGTAATTTTAAATAGAAGTAAGGTGGAAGTGTGTGTATAACTCTATATTCAAATAAATGGATGTCCAATAGTTTATTTGCACGTGTGAATATGTGTGTGAGTAACTTTTGGATGAATGTCGGTGTGTAACAGGATGTATAGGTGTATCACTTCATATGATGAGTGAGTATATGTATGAGTGACTATATAGAACTGTTGGTGAATGAGTGGATGTGTATATAGATAGTGGAATTACTGAATTGCTTGTTGTAACTGATATAGGTATCTCCATTTTTTAAAAAATTTCAGTTTCTATTTTTGAATATGAGTCTCAAGGGTTACATTATAGTGAAAGGAGGTCTGTCACTATGTCACAAGGATGGTGTCATGAGTGATGTCACTGACCATGTCATGAGTGATGTAATATGTGATGTCATCAGCAGTGCATTGCACGCGCAAGTTATAGTGAGTCCGACTAACTATAACGTGGGAATTTCAATGGTTTTATATCAGTAAAATTTCCAGCTAACTATAACTGGTGTGAAACCTATGTTTTTTTCAGTGAATATATATATATATATATATATATATATATATATATATATATATATATATATATATATATATATATATATATATATATATATATCCTTTCCACGAGTGCTGGTAGTGGAGAAGCACTGTCGGCGGGCGGTCCGAGCCGGGCACCAGCGGTCCCAATAAAATTCTTTTCACAAATCACCTCGGTTAGAAATGATAGCCCGGACACCTCTTCTGTGCAAAAAATTAAATCTATCAATTTTTTGCACAGAAGAGGTGTCCGGGCTATCATTTCTAACCGAGGTGATTTGTGAAAAGAATATATATATATATATATATATATATATATATATATATATATATATATATATATATATATATCGCTGTGGATATATATACATATATATATATATCGCTGTGGATATATATATATATATATATATATATATATATATATATATATATATATATATATATATATATATATACACTTAAAAAACCATAGGTTTCAGGCCTTATATAGTTAGAAATTAGCATTTTAAAAACCATTAAAATTGCTCCTATATAGTTAGTTGTACTAACTATATTTTGCTCACCCGCAATCCACTGCTGATGATGTCACATATTACATCATTCATGACATGGTCAGTGACATCACTGATGATATCTCAAATGACATCACTGCTGACATCACTGATGACATCTCATTTGACATCACTGATGACATAACTGATGACGTCATCCAGTGACTGTGTGTTTCTGTAAAGTTTAAATATGTTTTACATATTGAAGAATGAGTGGATGTATAAGTGTCTGGATGAAGGATTTAGTAGGTGCGTGACTGACTGTATGAGTGAGTGATTAAATGTGTCTTACTAAATGCATGGGTTAGTTACTGATAGTATCCCTACCTTTGGCCTATTTCTATCCCCCGGGCTACTTTCCACCTATGGGCGATGGCTGGTCATTAATCCAGCGGAATGGGAGTAGCTTGTTTATTGGGGGCTGGCTCGAGCCCATACCAACCCCCATTCCAACCTTATGCCACAACCAGTTTAGTGGTCTAGAGTTAGTGAATTGACCTTCAGCCAAAGCAACAGTTCCTTTTACTTCTATAGCCCCAATAAGACTCAGCTGTATCAGTCCTTCTAGGCCCTATCAGTCCTGGAATCATCACCATAGCCTCAACCAGGCAGGGGGTCACGTCTGATAACGCTTTAGGCCCTGTTTCCCCCAGCAATCGGTCGTCTTCTTCCAGTGACTCTCCTGGGAACCTCAAAATTGTTTCATGGAACATAGCGGGCCTGCATAAAAACTTATTCCTACCTGACTGGAATATTTTTATTGATGACTATGACTTGTGCCTATTCCAGGAACTGGTTTGGACAGTTTTGAATGTTGACAGTCGACTGCCAGCCAATCAGAAACTCGCTCTCGCACGTAAGGGTACGCGCACGTACGCGTACGGTACACGTACCGTAAGCGTACGGTGCGCGTACGGTGAGCGCATATAGATATATAATTTGCTCAAATTCAATTTTCTCAACAACTACTGGAGGGATTTTCACCAAATATAGAAACGGCACTACTGCTTACCTGTCCCTACCATTTTGCCAAGATTAGTGTAATTCCGTTCAGCCGTTCGGGCTGTAGCCGTGTCTAAAGGTCCCATAGAAAATGCCATTTGAAAAATGTCAAATTCAATTTTCTCAAGAACTACTGGAGGGATTTTCACCAAACATAGCAAAGGCACATCTGCATACCAGGCCCTACCATTTTGCCAAGTTTGGTGTAATTCCATTCAGCTGTTCAGGCTGTAGCCGTGTCTAAAGGTCCCTATGGAAATTAACATGGGGAAAACACGTTTTAGGACCCCCCTTTCGGCCCCCGCTTGATGAATTGTCAGTTGATTCCTGTGTGTTCTACTGCACCCTCCTAGAGTGTTCTAAAGAACAACTAGAGCGCTAACAGTCCTACTTAGTACAACGGTATGGCACACCTGAAGCCATCTAGATTGGAAAGAAGTGGTGAATCTTAAAACATTTAATTTAAAAAGGAACAAAATGAGGGGGTTCATTGTGCCATAGAAAGTATGATTAGTGCTGCAGAAAGAATAATTAGGGCACCTTTTGAGTGACTTCTCAAATCCTCTTCTCTTTCATTAAAAAATTCTGACATGCAGTCTCCCAAGATGGCCACCAGAGACAAAAGAGCCCAAATGTAGCCCAAATATCACCCAGATGTAGCCCAAGTATAGCCCAATGACAGAATGTCCCAGAGTGTTCTAAAGAACAACTAGAGCGCTAACAGTCTTACTTATGACAAAAGTATGGCACACCAGAAACCATCTTCATTGGAATGAAGTGGTAAGTCTGAAAACATTTAATTTAAAGAGGAACAAAATGAAGGGGTTCATTTTGCCATAAAAAGTATGATTAGTGCATCAGAAAGAAAAATTAGGGCACATTTTGAGTGACTTCTCAAATCCTCTTATATTTCATTAAAAACATTCTGACATGCAAACTGAAACATGCACTTTGAATACCAGCAGCAGACTTCCCTGGTGAGCAGTAGCTTTACAACAGTGATCTAATGAGCAACTAGAGTGCTAACATTCATAATTTATGGCAAATGTGTGACACATCTGAATGCCTTCTTGATGGAACCAAAGTAAACAAGCATTGAAAATGCAATAGATCTCGCCCTCGTTTAAGTTAAAGCTATTCTGTTTGCAATGAGGTGGCTTCTTAGTTTTGCTTTTATTAGTGTTTTTAAAACTTTAATGTAAATAACATGCATATGTATGCATATATGTATATGTATGCATGCATTTATATTTGTATTTATATAGATATGCAGATTATTTATGTTTATATATGTATGTATATATATTACCTACTGGCGATAGACAGTAGGTATATGTAGTTTGGACCTAGCTACCATAGGAAATCCGCAACATTCTATTGGGAATAACTTTGGCGCCAGTTTAGGAATTTGCGTGTAATTTTCCTAAATTTAGGCCAGGTCCGCTCCGCTTCTTTCCTGGAAGTTTCAGGGGGATTCGTCATGCAGGGGCCGAGGAAAAAGGGGGGTCACAAAACGTGTTTTCCCCATGTTAATTTCTATAGGACGAATAGACAAGGATACAGCCCGAACCGCTGAATGGAATTACACCAAACTTAGCAAAATTGTAGGGACTGGTACGCAGAAGTGCCTTTTCTATTTTTGGTGAAAATTGCAATTGCTCCAGTGGTTTTTATGAAAATTTACTTCAAAAACACATATATATCTGGGCGGAGCCTAACCACACATCTCATTGTGAGATCTGATTGGCTGTCAGCACTTCATCCAAGAAGTGTTGGCAGCCATCTTGGGACCAATATACATGATAGCACCTCATTAAAAAGCATTGTAGTTAATAGTTACATTATAAATCATTTGTTGATGGTACCATACTCATTTTAGGAATTGTGGTGTGTTCTAAGGTGATTTTACTATGTGAAAAAGCCTTCTGCTGGGATATCATGAATCATGTTTGAAAGAAAACTATTATCTCATGCTTTTCCCACAGTGGTTTGGAATTCAATTCAATTCAATTCAGTGATTTATATAGCGCGCTACATACCCAGAGGGTCTCAAGGCGCTTGGAGAAGGGTGGGGAGCTACTTGTCGAATATCCAGGTTTTAAGTTGCTTTCTGAATGCTAGGTGGTTCTGAGTGAGGCGAAGGTGAGTGGGGAGTGAGTTCCAGGTTTTAGCCGCCAGGTAGGAGAAGGATCTTCCTCCCATGGTGGTTTTGTTGATGCGAGGTACAGCAGCAAGGGCTTGGTGGGAGGAGCGTAGCTGGCGGGAGGGGGTGTAGAAGGAAAGTCGTGTGTTGAGGCATTCGGGTCCAAGTTCGTAAAGTGCTTTGTGTGCGTGGGTTAGAAGGCGGAATGTTATCCTCTTATTGATGGGGCGCCAATGGAGGTTTTTCAGGTGACCATAAATGTGATCTTTACGCGGAATGTCTAGAATGAGTCTGGCTGATGCGTTCTGGATACGTTGGAGTTTTTTCTGAGGTTTTGCGGTGGTACCGGCGTATAGGGTGTTTCCGTAGTCCAGGCGGTTTGTAACCAGTGCGTGGGTGACCGTTTTTCTAGTTTCAGTGGGGATCCAGCGAAATGTTTTTTTGAGCATGCGAAGAATGTTGAAGCAAGATGATGAAACTGCGTTGACTTGTCTGGTCATCGAGAGTGAGGAGTCCAGAATGATGCCCAGGTTTCGTGCGTGGTCTGTTGGGATGGGTGCTTTTCCAAGGGATTCTGGCCACCACGAGTCGTCCCAGGCGGAGGGGGAGGTACCTAAGATAAGGACTTCTGTTTTGTCGGAATTCAGTTTCAGACGGCTGTGCTTCATCCATTCGGCTACTTCTCTCATTCCTTTATGTAGGTTGGTTTTGGCGGTGTTAGGGTCTTTGGTGAGTGAGAGGATCAGTTGAGTGTCATCAGCGTAGGAGATGATGTTGAGGTTGTGTTGACGTGCGATGGCCGCGAGGGGGCTCATGTATACATTGAAGAGGGTGGGGCTGAGTGAAGATCCTTGTGGCACGCCGCAAATGACTTCAGTGGCTTCTGATATGAATGGTGGGAGGCGGACTCTCTGAGTTCTTCCGGCAAGGAACGAGGTGATCCACTCCAGTGCTTTTCCTTGAATTCCGATGTTACTGTGGCGTTGTAACAGGGTGCTATGACAGACTGTGTCGAAGGCTGCGGAGAGGTCGAGGAGGATGAGGGCGACGGTGTCACCATTGTCCAGTAGAGTTCGAATGCCATCTGTTGCTGCGATGAGTGCGGTCTCAGTGCTATGTTTGGCTCGGAAGTGGGACTGTGAGGAGTCAAAGGATTTGTTGGTTTCGAGGAAGGCGGCGAGCTGGTTGTTGACAGCTTTCTTGATGACTTTAGCCGGGAATGGAAGGAGTGATATGGGGCGGTAGTTTTTGAGTTCGGTGGGGTCAGCTGTGGGTTTTTTCAGAAGGGCGCTGAGTTCGGCGTGTTTCCAGCTATCTGGGAAGGTGGCGGAGGTGAGGGAGCAGTTGATGACATCTCGGAGGTGGGGTGTGATGATGGAATCTGCTTTGTTGAAGATGTGGTGAGGGCATGGGTCAGAGGGGGATCCTGAGTGGATGGAGTTCATCAGGCGGATGGTATCATCCGTGGAGATTGGGTTCCAGTCATGAAGGATGTTCAAGGGGGGTGAAGGTGTGGCAGAAGGTTGGGTGGGTTGGTCTCCGGGTTGGTTGTCGAAGCTGTTGTGGATGACTGCGATTTTGTCGTGGAGGAAGGAAGCTAGGGAGTTGCAAAGGTCTTGAGAGGGAGTGATGTCGTTGGAGTTGGCAGTGGGGTTGGTGAATTCTTTGACGATGTTGAATAATTCCTTGCTGTTGTGGGCGTTGTTGTCAAGTCGGTCTTTGAAAGCGGCTTTCTTGGCAGTTCGGATCAGTTGGTGGTGTATGCGGGTGGCGTTTTTGAAGGCGTCTCTGGTGCTGGTGTTTGGGTCTTTTTTCCAGGCCTTCTCAAGGGAGCGACAGAGTTTCTTGGATTTCTTAAGATCATCGTTAAACCAGGGGGCGTTTTTGTTGCCTTTTTTGATTTGACGTTTTTTCAGGGGTGCTAGGTTGTCGGCGCTGTTGGTTAGCCATTGAGTGAGGTTAGTGGCTGCTTGGTTGGCGTTCGATGAGTGGGCAGGGGGGGTTTGAAGAAGCGATGAGGAGATCTGGTCGATGGTGATTTTGTTCTAGTTTCTTCGCAGAGTAGGTTGAGGATGGTTGTGGGATGTGGTCTTTTTGTAGATAAAGTGAATGAAGCTGTGGTCTGTCCAATGGAGAGCTGTGGTGTGACTGAAGGAGATATGTTTGCTGGAGGTGAAGATAGGGTCGAGTGTGTGACCTGCGAGGTGAGTGGGGGTATTAACAAGTTGTTTGAGTCCGAGGTTGGCGAGATTTTCCAGGAGGGCGGTGGTGTTGCTGTCGTTACTTTTTTCCAGATGAAAATTGAGGTCTCCCAATAGGATGTAGTCCTCGGAGGGGAGGGCGTGAGGGGTGATGAAGTCAGTGATGTCTTCACTGAATTGTGCCCATGGTCCTGGTGGCCTGTAGAGGAGGGTGCCTCTGAGTGTGGTCTTGGGGTCGGTGTGGGTCTGGAAGTGAAGGTGTTCGGCGCTAGCGAGGTTGACGTCTGAGCTGGTTGAGATTCGGATGGAATTCTTGTGGACAATAGCAATGCCTCCTCCTGTTTGCTTGTTGCGGTCTTTTTGGATGATCTTGTAGCCTTCCAGGATGGCAATGGTAATGTCTGGGGCTGAGGAGGCGTTCATCCATGTTTCAGTTAGGAAGGCGACGTCCAGAGAGATGGTGTCTAGTAGATTCCAGAGGTCGATGGCGTGTTTGTGGACCGAGCGGGTGTTGAGCAGGATGCATTGTAGGTGGTTGGTGTCAGGTCTCTGTTTGGTGTTAGTGGATGTGGAGTTGGTCTTGGTGCCGTCAAACTTGCAGGAGTTGCACGAGAAGGGTCCATGGGTGTGTCCGGGGGCGGCTTGAGCTCAGTCGGGGAGTCGGCCGGGGTTAAGGGCTAGGAGGGTGGAGGCGGCGTAAGTAATGCGGGTGGGGTGGGTTGGACGGGGGCCAGGGGGTCTGGCGCTGGGCGCAGTCCAGGAACCGACGGGCGTAGATGGGCTTACCTTTGGTGCACCTTCGGCGCAACTGGGGCGCGACCGCTGCGCGTGGACGCTGCACGTCAGAAGCTCTACCATAAGTAGTTAGTGGAGGGGGCGGGGCGAGGGGTGGTCAGCTGGGAGGCGGGATGCGGGGTGGAGCTGCAGGCTGGGACAATAACAACAACAACAAGATGGCAGCCAAAGCGGAAGCAAGGACGACAGTGTTGGGGTGGGCAGAGTCGCCGGTCTAGTCAGGCAGAAGTGATCTGGTCTAAATACACACAATGCAGCAAATATGCAACTGGCGTGACGTTTTGTAAATGCAAGCGCACCAAACGAGGATACGAAACTAGCGCACAAACAATAGTACAAATCAAGCGCAGGCACAATAGCGCTAGCGTTAAGCTGGGTAGCAAAGTGCAGGCAAGCGTAGGCACAAGCGTAGGCACAAGCGTAGGCACAAGCTACGATACCGCTGGAGGCTTGGTGAAAAGCGATGGAGCGTGGTGGGAGCGACCTCTGCAGATGAAGGCAGGACCTATAAGCTAAACTGAAAGCATATTTTCTGTAAATTCACATTATCTTTCTCAGTCATGTGAGAATGAAGTCTGACATTCTCAGTAAAACATGTACATACAACAAGGACAGAGACTGTCAGTTGATTCCTTTGTGTTCTACTGCAGCCCCCTAGAGTGTTCTAAAGAACAACTAGAGCGCTAACATTCCTACTTATTACAAAGGTATGGCACACCTGAAGCCATCTTGATTGGAATAAAATGGTAACTCTAAAACATTTAATTTAAAAAGGAACAAAATGAGGGGGTATATTTTGACATAGAAAGTATGATTAGTGCTGCAGAAAAAAAAATGTGGGCACATTTTGAGTGACTTCTCAAATCCTCTTCTATTTCATTAAAAAATTCTGACATGCAGTCTCCCTAGATGGCCACCAGAGACAAAAGAGCCCAAATGTAGCCCAAATATCACCCAGATGTTGCCCTAGTATAGCCCAATGACAGAATGTCCCAGAGTGTTCTAAAAACCCAACTTGAGCGCTAACAGTCTTACTTATGACAAAAGTATGGCACACCAGAAGCCATCTTCAATGGAATGAAGTGGTAAGTCTAAAAACATTTAATTTAAAAAGGAACAAAATGAGTGGATTCATTTTGCCATAGAAAGTAGGATTAGTGCTTCAAAAAGAAAAATTAGGGCCCATTTTGAGTGACTTCTCAAATCCTCTTCTATTTCATTAAAGAAATTCTGACATGCAGTCTCCCAAGATGGCCACCAGAGATAAAATAGCCCACATGTAGCCCAAATATCACCCAGATGTTGCTCAAGTATAGCCCAATGACAGAGTGTTCTAAAGAACAACTAGAGCGCTAACAGTCTTACTTATGACAAAAGTATGGCACACCAGAAGCCATCTTGATTGGAATGAAGTGGTAAGTCTGAAAACATTTAATTTAAAAAGGAACAAAATGAGGGGGCTCATTTTGCCATAGAAAGTATGATTAGTGCTTCAGAAAGAAAAATAAGGGCACATTTTGAGTGACTTCTCAAATCCTCTATTTCATTAAAAAAATTCTGACATGCAGACTGAAACATGCACTTTGAACACCAGCAGCAGACTTCCCTGGTGAGCAGTAGCTTTACCTCAGTGATCTAATGAGCAACTAGAGTGCTAACATTCAGAATTCATGGCAAATGTGTGACACATCTGAATGCCTTCTTGATGGAACCAAAGTAAACAAGCATTGAAAATGCAATAGATCTCGCCCTCGCTTAAGTTAAAGCCATTCTGTTTGTAATGAGGTGGCTTTTTAGCTCTGCTTTTATTAGTGTTTTTAAAACTTTCATGTAAATAACATGCATATGTATGCATATATGTATATGTATGCATGCATTTATATTTGTATTTATATATATATGCAGATTATATATGTTTATATATGTATGTATATGTATATTCACTGAAAAAACCATAGGTTATAGACCATATATAGTTAGAAATTAGCATTTACAAAACCTTAATTTACTCGCACAAAACCATAGAAATTCGCATATATAGTTAGTTGCAATAACTATATATCGCGCACCCGCAATCCACTGCTGATGATGTCACATATTACATCATTCATGACATGGTCAAGCTCTCTAGACGATCTGTGAGCCAGTTATGAAAGAGAGCAGTGTAATCATCTACATTGTCAGAGGTGGGACAAGGGAAGTTAGTT
The DNA here is from genome assembly GCF_964263255.1 of Lissotriton vulgaris. Lineage (NCBI taxonomy): Eukaryota > Metazoa > Chordata > Amphibia > Caudata > Salamandridae > Lissotriton > Lissotriton vulgaris. The sequence goes on along the minus strand of NW_028245763.1, from coordinate 115,601 downwards.
TAAGCATTTGATAGCATCTCTCTAGTAAGAAGATGGAAAGATTTAGAGAGATGGTTTAACGACCCAACAGGTTTGGACCGTGATGAAGCCATGACAGGGATGGAAAAAGTGATGAGAAAATGATCTGACCACAAAACTGGCATGGGAGGGTCAACACAGATAGGAAGAGTAGAGAAGATCTGGTCCAATGTGTGGCCTTTATTATGAGACGGTCCTGCCACATAAGGAGATAGGCCAAGCACGGAAGTAATATCTAACAGTTTTTGAGTGTCCGGATCTGAGCTGTTGTCCATATGAATATTTAAGTCACCTAATAGAAAGCAATGATTGGACCTAAGGCATGGGGTCGATAGGGCTGCCTGCAGTTCTTCTAAAAATGGCCCCACCGAGCCTGGTGGTCTGTAAACAAGGATACCAGTACAAGCCTGGGAATATGAGAGCTGAAGAGTGAAGCCAAGGGCTTCACTGCCCTGTATATTATCTACAGGGAACGTGCGACATGCTATGTTCTTATTAACTATGATAGCCACTCCACCACCTCTACCAGATGGCCTGTCTTTTCTATAAATATTGCATTTGCCAAATCGGGGGAAGAAGATTCAGACAACCAAGTTTCCATTAGGAATAAACAGGATACCTTTGAATCCTGTAGCATATTCCAAATGTCTAGAGCGTGGCCAGGTAAGGATCTGGTATTCAGTAGTAAACATTGATGCTGGATGGGTGGGCTAACCTGCGTAAGTGATTTCCGATCAGGAAGGCGCCAACCACATGTGTTACACCCTTTCTTCAGAGCCCGCCCTCCTGGGAATACATGATGGCAACGACCACTAGGAGGGCGGAGAGAACGAAGCTCGGGGCTGGTATACGTGAGCATACTAAGGCACATATTGCCACTAGCTCAGGTAGAGGATAAAGAAAATAGCCGTCCGGCCCCGTCCGCTTCCGTGCCGCTGACTGGCGCAGACTGGCTACTCTTTGGCGCCTCTTCGGCGCGTATACAGCGCTACCGCTGCGCGTCACCGCTGCGCTAGGTAGGGAGAGGTCTTATAGATTAGGTGAGGGTGGAGACTAGCCCGTCAACCTCCCCAAGATGGCTGGCCAGGATGGAACAGCCAGGAACCAGGAAGTGGTGTCGCTTCAACCTCCCTCCACAACAATCAGCACAGAAGCTGTGGTGGACCAGGGAGTAGCGAGCAAAATGCAAGTAAGAGCTCAGCAATAGTTTTTAAAAACACATTATCACACTCAAAAGGTATTTAAAATATCTGTAAAACAAAGTAGAATGCTTGCAGTAATCCTAGTGAGAGTCAAGCGCTAGCGCTACGATCTTCGTTTGGTCATGTCCTATTCTTTGGAATTTTTGAAAGACTGACTTTGAGGATTCTATAAATTACTCAAGTCCATGGATGCTGCTGGGAACGCCCCCAGCAACACCCATTGCACACCCCTTTAACGCAGGACACTGCGTTAAAGGGACTGATATTTATCAGGCAGTCTTCTGTGCCACCGGACCGTCACAAAAAGTGCATCATTCATGACATGGTCAGTGACATCACTGATGGCATCACGGATGACATCTCAAATGACATCACTGGTGACATCATCCATGTGACAATCAAATACACCTCATCACACACTAGTATAATCTTTCATCACTCACTGTAAAATAGAAAGTGCCATATTTGAAACCATTGACACACCAATAGAAATTTCTAAACACACACTCAGTTATTCATAGAACTATACACACATCTAATCACTTACCTATAGATTCAGTGTTATATGCAGTGAATAATCAACAGAACACTATCAAATATACTTATACGCCTATTTCAACATTACACACCAGCACACATTGTATTCACTTATAAAGACATCCTTCTGACTTATGCAAACAATTGATTATACTTACATTTACTCACCTACACACTTATACAAACACCACTACATCTATTTATATATAAAATCACTATTACAAATATACAGTTATCCATATAGTAACTCATACAATCACTAAGTCTTACGCACACTTAATTATATATAACTGTCACATACACTGCCTTTTTTCAAGTTTAATGGAGATGTACCATTGAGAGAAATATTTCATCACCACCACACCCATAAACATATACACTCACTGCAACAACTGTTATAACATGTAGTCTTAACCTCATATACCTACTGAATGAACTATTCACACATTTTTGACAATCACCCCCCCCACCAAACCACATAGACATTCATTCACCCATATAAATACTCAGTTAGGAAACCAATAACAAATATAGTCTTTAACATAGCAATTAAGACAAAGCAATAAAGATTTTCACACAGTTTAGTAACTACACATTATATATAGTGAGACTCTACAAATTAGTCAAGGAAACAATCAATGACACTGTTACTAAATCCACCATCCATACATTTATATGTGTCATCAGTGATATCATCAGTGATGTCATTTGAGATGTCATCAGTGATGTCACTGACCATGTCATGAATGTTGTAATATGTGACAACATCAGCAGTGGATTGCGGGTACGCGAAATATAGTTAGTACAAATAACTATATAGGAGCAATTTCAATAGTTTTGTATGAGTGAAATGTCCAGCTAACTATAACACCCCTAAAACCTATAGTTTTTTGAGTGAATTTTAAAGGTTTTTTAAATGCTAATTCCTAACTATATAAGGACTGAAACCAATGTTTTTTTCAGTGAATATATATATATATATATATATATATATATATATATATATATATATATATATATATATATATATATATTCACTGGGCTATGGGAGGAACAGGTCCTAGTCGGTCAGCACCATGATTTCTTTTCTTAAAACATTGTTTTATATTTGCGTTATATTGATGATGTGTTCTTGATTTGGAGGGGTAGTGAAGAAGAGGCCAGAAAGTTTGTTGATTTGATTAATTTAAACACCATTAATCTTAACTTCACGGCGAACTTTAGCACTGAGTCTATCTGTTTCCTAGATGTTGAGGTACTTGTGGAGGGCACTGGTCTTAGCACCAGATTGTACAGGAAGCCGAGTGCAGGCAATACTATCTTGCATTCCAATAGTCAACATCCAGCACACTTAATTCGGAGCATTCCCTTTGGGGAAATGCTCCGAATAAGAAGAATCTGCACCACAGATGCCGAATGCGCGGCTGCGCAGGAGGCATGCGGATTATGCTTCCTGGCCAGGGGCTATTCCACTGAAGTTTTGGCCAAGGCCATCTTGGGAAGGGAAGGCTGAACCGAGACCTCGGCGCCCCTCCCGCCCTCCGTGGTTACTTAAGGAAGAGTCCTCTCTGTTCCCAGTGATTCTGTTTTGTTACCCCTCTGAGGCGGAAAGCCGGAGGCATTTTGTGTTCCATGTTCTTTGCCCCATTCTACCTGCTGATTGAATACTAATCGCGCTTGAAATAATTTTTTTAAAAAAGTGTACCATATTTTAAATAGTGTGTTTTTACATTCTGTGCTTACCTCGAGACGAGACTACTTCGCCGCCGAGGCTTATTTACTGGTACCACGCCGACTTAGCCAGGCGCTGGGAAACTCCAGGCACAATTTCAGGGGCCATCTTGGGAAGGGAAGGCTGAACCGAGACCTCGGCGCCCCTCCCACCCTCCTCCGTCACCATCTATATGTATATAAACAAGGGACCCACCCGACCGCGCAGCGGGCGGGCGCAGCGGGCGCACCGACGGCGCGCCGAAGGCGAGCCTAAGGCAAGCCCGTCTGCGCCCGTCCGCGCCGGGCCTAGGGCCACCCCCCCTGGTTCACTTGACTCCCCTCACCGCATTATTTACTCCTCCGCTCAGCTCCAGCATCTTCGCCCGTTGTGCAATCGAACCTGCGCGATATTTCATCCTACCACCCTGTCAACCAGCACAGTCATATACTGTCCTAGCTGTCATAATATGATCCCCTCTAAACCTTCGGAAAGCAAGCCCCATATCTTGAAACCCCATGTTATAGCCCTCACGAACGTCCGCTCACTGGGCAAACACAGCCAGGACATTCATGATTTAATCCAAGATTATAAGATTGACCTTTTATTTATGACCGAAACCTGGATGGGCCAAGCTTCCGATCCAGACCTAGTCATAGCTGTTCCGGTGGGATACACTACCCATAGGCTAGATAGGCAAATCAAGAAAAAGGGAGGTGGTATCGCCATTATTGCCCGTGACACTTACACTGTAAGGTTCACTATTATCCCACAGATTTTTTGTGAAGCTATTGAGTTTGCAATTAAAATGTCTCCTTCCTACACTTTTAGAGGGATTCTCCTCTATCGCCCTCCAGGGCCAAGAACTGATTTTATCGATGCATTTAGGTCGACGCTGGAAGTATCTGCATTAGACAACTCTTTCACCATTTTGGGTGATTTTAATTTCCATTTTGACGACCTTGATAATCCTGACTCAGCAACATTATTAGCTGATCTAGCTACATTTGGCCTTGCCCCCCTGGTTCAGGCCCCCACGCATGATGGAGGTCACATGTTAGACGGTATCTTCACCAATGCTACAGGTTTTCAAGCTACACAAATACTTCCGTTAACCTGGTCCGACCATCATCTCATTCTGACAGCGATACAAATACGTGACCCTCCACCCAATAAATCGAATTCTACCCCTCGTCAATCATATCTGGCTTGGGAGAATATGGATGAATGTAGGTTTAAAAATCTCCTTACAGCTACCACTCCCTTGCTATCTACTGACCCTAACACTGCTACTTCCCAATTCAACAACTGGGTAAGTTTAGCAGCTAAGGATCTGGTTCCCGTTAAGCTACGCTCACGGAACAGATCCACCCCTTCGGCCCCATGGTATACGGATGATTTACGCAAACAAAAACAACTGTGCCGCAACAGAGAGAGACACTGGAGGAAAGACTACTCTCAGGAGTCAAAAGTTTTGTACAAAGAGTCAGTGGCCTCATACAAATATCTCATTATAGAAGCCAAGAAAATGTACTACTGTCACAAAATTGAATCGGCACAAAATTCCAACAAATGTCTGTATGAAACCACCAAACAGCTTGCCGGCTCCTCTGTTGATCTTACTCCCCCACCGTCTCAAATGATCTGTGATGCTTTGTCTAAGTTTTTCTTTAGCAAGGTTGACGACATTTATCGAATCTTCGCTAATACTACCATTAGCTCTCACGATGCCTTGGTTCAGCTAGATGGACCTGTTCTTCATCAGTTCAGTGACGTTACAGGCCCACAGGTTCTAGACACTATATCTTCCATTAAATCAGGATCGGCTCTGGACCCGTGCCCGTTGAAGGTTATGCGGCCCATCATGGATGTAGTCTTTACATCCATAACAGAGATTTGTAATTCCATGTTCTCCACGGGTATCTTTCCAGATATCCTCAAGAGAACAATTATAAAACCGCTCCTTAAGAAATCCAATCTAGATAAAGAAGAACCTAAAAGTTATCGGCCTATTGCCAGCTTGCCTCTCTTGGCGAAAATAGCGGAAAAAACCATGAATACCCAACTCTCCTTCTTTATAGAGGAGAATAAAAAGCTGGATGATTCGCAGTTTGGCTTTCGCCGATGTCATGGTACTGAGACCGCCCTGGTCAAGGCGGCGGATGATATTAGATCTATCCGGGATGCAGGAGGCTCGGCCATCCTGATTCTACTGGACCTATCGGCAGCCTTCGACACGGTCGACCATGTTATCCTGGTCGACCGTGTCGAGAAAATGGGCATCCGAGGCAATGCCAAAAATCTTATTGCCTCTTTCTTGGCTAATAGGACCCAGATTGTCACCGTGGGACCTTTTGAATCCTCTCCCCTGTCATTACCTTGTGGAGTTCCTCAGGGCTCATCCCTCAGTCCGACACTCTTTAATATTTATGTGTCGGACCTTGCCAAAGTCATCAGGGCACACGGGATGAGCCTGACGTCCTACGCTGATGATACCCAATTGGTCCTAGCGGTCAAGAACGATGGGCCACAAAGAGCCAACATGCTTACTCAGGGCATGCAGGCAATTAGCAGTTGGATGGCCCACAACTGCCTGAAATTAAATTCCGAGAAATCTGAAGTGGTAGTTTTCGGCAATCTCTCCCCAGAGTGGTCCTCTTCATGGTGGCCCCCGTCCATGGGCCAGCCTCCGGACCCAGTTGACAAAGTCAGGAATCTGGGTGTCATGTTTGACAACCGTTTGAATTTCCTACCTCATGCCAACCAGATCTCCTCCTCTGCCTTCTACAAACTTCGGCTCATCAAGAAAATTATGCCCTTTCTGCCTGAACATCTTGCTAAAACCCTGGTGAGCGCTCTGGTCCTCTCCACCCTAGATTACTGTAACGCCTTGTTTCTGGGTGCTCAGGAGAGAGTGCTTGCCAAAATGCAGGCTATTCAAAATGCAGCGGCAAGGCTACTAGGGCGTATTCCGAAATTTCAACCGGTCTCACCAACCATAAGACAACTTCATTGGCTTCCGGTGAAAAAGAGGATAAAGTTTAAGGCATTGTGCTTGATATACAAGGCCTTACATAATGCCGGACCAGCGTTCTTTACCCAGAACTTAATCCTCTACTGCCCGTCTAGAACACTGCGATCCTCTAGCTCCCTTGATCTGGTGGTCCCCCGCACCAAAACAGTCAACTGGGGTGACAGACGATTTCTGGTGGCGGCACCAAGATTGTGGAACACACTCCCTCAATCGATAAGGACCAGTTCCTCCCTCTGGTCTTTCCGAAAAAGCGTTAAAACCTGGCTTTTTAACATCTGATGAACCCTGCAGTTTTTTTGGTGTCTTTATGGGAAAAACACTTCAGTTATCTAGCGCCGAGATGCCTAAGGGCCTTTGTTCGCGCTCTACAAGTGTTATAATAAATAAAGGCTATCAAATGTTCCAACTCTGTAAGCAGGCAGGAGGCACTAATTCCCAGAATGAGTAATGCCCAACTGAATAAAGATGTGACTAAGGATGCTCAAATCTGTTCCCCCAGAGCTATTTTAACATTCAATCGACAACATGAGGCTCTTCGTAAGATTATCAATAGGAACTGGAATCTAGTCCGTAGTGACCCTGTGATAGGTCACATGTTAGACACTAAACCGACTCTTACCTTTAGAAAATCCCCCTCAATGTCCAAGGCTCTGGTTAGCAACACTTTGGAACCAAAGACTTCTAATACCTGGTCAGCATTGAAAAAGGGTTTTAAGACTTGCCCCCAATGTAAGGCCTGCCGCTTTGGCAGCAATAGGACACATTTTAAAAGTCCTTTTTTTGAGCATCCTACCGCCATTTCTAAATGGCTCACATGTAAAACAGAATACGCCGTCTATGTGTTGGAGTGCCCTTGTGGGCTACAATATGTGGGCAGCACCAAGCTGCCTGCCCACAAGCGCATACTCCAACACATACGGGCTATTTCTGGACATGATCAGAATTATCCGGTTGCCAGGCACTTCCAGGACAAACATCTAGGCGTCCCTGATTCACTTCTCTTCTTTTAAATTGACTGTGTTGAGGCATCGAGGAGAGGAGGTGACCGTGAGGCCAAGCTCCTGCTCCTGGAGACTCGATATATTCTAGAATTAAACACCAAACATCCGAACGGCCTCAATGACAGGGAAGACCTTTATACTTGCCTCTAGTATTAATCCATATGCCTGCTCATACCTGTCCGGATATTTTAACAATCAATCAATTGTTCCCTGTAAAGTTGTTTTCTGATGTACATTTGATGAATATTTCTCTTTTTTAACTTCAGTACATTACCGTTTCTGATTTTATCTTTGGAATCATTAATGATTAATATTTTGCACTTTACTAAACTTTTGCACTTCACATTATGCACTTTATCTGCCTATGACAATTATTGTGACCTGCCCACTTGGGCTTAATTCTGAATGCATATTTTTATTGTGTCATTTATTTGCTGCTATCAGATTTTCCTTATTTGCATTATTTGCAAATATTATACTCTTTTATACATATCGGAATACTTGGTTTTTAACACTTTAGAATGTACATAGATGAATTTACTTATCGTGTGCACATATGTAATAGTGTTTTTGTATTGATCAAGTTTTGCAATTTTTACATGTTTTTATCTTGCACATATAGATTCATGTACACAATTGGCTAAAAATGTGTGAATTGCTTAATCTTGAATCAGGGTAGCCCACTTGGGCTGTATCTACCATTCCGTTGTATATGTATGCAGCAATTGTGTTTTGAAGTATTTCCTTCATTTCTATGACACAATTTATTGCACTGTCACTTTAACAGTCCAGTTCGATACACGCTGTTTGTCATGTGATCAAGCCTCCCTGGAGGCGAAACGCGTCATGGCGGCAGCGCTGGCTTCTAAGAAATAAAACACCGTTCACCAGCACCTTTTGGGTCGGCTATTTGTTGCATAGCATTCGGACATCTGTTGTTCTGTGTGACAAGGTTCGCCACATATGGTACCTACGCTTTCCAGGTACGAGCAAGACCCCTTCTCAACAGGGCAACGCGGCAGAAAGCTGTTTTCCGGGTTTCCTGGGATCATTTACTTTCTCCGGTGAGGAGAACGCCGCAACGCCCCTGTCTTACCGTTGATGTGTTCCGGTGGGATAGCAGCCGGAGTTCCTTTGTCTTCATTGCCACGAAGACTGGATCTGAGCGTGAACCCCGGAGAACGCTTTGGAAACGGCAGGGAGAAGTGTGCGCGACAACTGGTAGGACATTTATCTCCAATTACCAGCGTGTCGTTTGTGTGTTTCTAACTACAGCCACAACTATAGCGCTTACAATTATGGCCGCCACCAACAGACTGCGAAATCGAGCCCAGGCAGCTGATTCCATGTTTTTGGATTCCCCGGCTGGGGGGTCCTCTAATGTTACATCTACTGTACAGGAAACTGGAACAAACACCACACGGGAGTTATTTAAAAAATTGGAACGTGCAATGCGAGCATAGCAATCCAAGTGGTGGGAGCATCGGTCTCTCACCCGCTACTTGGAAGTAGGTCGTGTGCCCAGGGGGTTAAGAAGTACGATTGCCCCCAGTTACGAAAATCCAGACCCGGCGATGCTAGCGGAGTGGGCGGAAGCGAACCTTAATTGCTCTAGTGTTTATGTGCGCATATTAGTTAAATATGCTGAAAGCGACCGCATTAAATTGCAAACCGAAATTGATGCCTTGGAGGATGAAATTTCCAAGATAGAAGTCAACGACGCAATTAACAAAATGAGAACCGATATGATGACCCGTTTGGCCAAGGAAGAAGAGATAATAAAGAAAAGAAAAGCTTTTAAATTCGAGAGAGACCGTATTGACTATCTGAATGGACAAGTTTTCACGTTTGCAAAGAGGTACGATGCAGTTAAGGCAAAAGCGCGTTCCAACATGATATCGCGGCAACAAAAGGAAGATACCTTGCTACCTGCTACCTCTTTCTCCAGCTTAAGCTCAGCTGTGGAGAGTGATCCAGAACTGGATTCAAATCGTGAAACAGCGTTGGGGTTTACCAAGCTCACCCTGGCACAGGAGGTCGATTGTTTGTGCCAGGACCGACGCGAAACCCTAAGATCATACAAGCCCCGTGCACCAAAAACCAGCGGGCAAACAACAAACGCTGGCAGCGTCGAAAATGCCGTGCCCGGAAGCTCAAACGACAACAATCCGGGCAAAACAGGACGCTGGAAACACAACCAACGGAAGCCACGGAAGCAGAAAGAAAATCAGTAGTCAATCTCTCCAATATTAAACTCACTTCAGCTGAGACTGCGGTACTCAACTTAGGACTTTCATATTGCCCTCCATGCAATATGAACTATGCTGACACCCGCATGGATATTTACAGGTTCACAAGGAAACTGAAACTTAAAAAATTATTTGAACTACATCCGAAAAAGAACACTGAACCTGGAATTCCATCCAGTCCCACTTTTTCCAGCAGCCAAAGCCAGGCCAACTTTGATACAATTTGGGATTTACAAAATCAGTCCTCCTTGGGGAACCTGGGGGATGTTCCTCTGGAATCAATTGAACAGCGAGTTACCCCTTTTAAGCCGAAATCCACCTTCCAACCAATTATGGTGCATGACAATCTGGACACATTTCAGGAAAGTGTGGTCCGTGACATTAAACATCTTTATACCGCCATCAACAAGAAAAAGTTCCACATTTCAAAACAAAATCAATGTCATAAACAATTGATTGTGAAACTTAAGAAAAACAACGATGTCATTGTAAAGCAGGCCGATAAGGGCGGTAATGTGGTCCTATGGCCTAGAGACATGTATTTACAACAGGCGGATTCACAACTGAATGACACATCTTGTTACCGTAGAAGTAACATACAGATTGTTAAAAACACATGGACTGAACAACACCGAAAACTACAAGTGTGGAGAAGTGCGGGTTTGCTCACAAATGAGGAATTCAAATACCACAAGAAAGATCATCCTGTCATTCCCTCATGGTATTTACTCCCCAAAATTCACAAAGACACCCATGTACCACCTGGCCGCCCGATTATCTCGGCCATAGACAGTTCTTTGGAACACGTGTCCAAATACATCGACTTTTTTTTGCAAAACCATGTTAAAAATCTTCCTTCCTATGTTAAAGATTCTTTTGATTTTCTTACAAAAATTGAACATTTCATTTGGTAGGACAACATGGTGCTCATGACCTTGGATGTTTCATCCCTTTACACCTCAATCAGGCATGAGGATGGACTCAGAGCTTTGGACCATTACCTGAACAAAGACTTACCTCCCCCCACGGCACATAATAAAATGTTGGTTGACATGACCAGAATGTGCTTAGAACAAAATTTCTTAATTTTCAATGGCGCAATCTACCATCAGGTCAGAGGTGTAGCGATGGGGGCCTGTTTCTCACCTAGCTACGCGTGTCTTCACGTTGGGCTATGGGAGGAACAGGTCCTAGTCGGTCAGCACCATGATTTCTTTTCTTACAACATTGTTTTATATTTGCGTTATATTGATGATGTGTTCTTGATTTGGAGGGGTAGTGAAGAAGAGGCCAGAAAGTTTGTTGATTTGATTAATTTAAACACCATTAATCTTAAATTCACGGCGAACTTTAGCACTGAGTGTATCTGTTTCCTAGATGTTGAGGTACTTGTGGAGGGCACTGGTCTTAGCACCAGATTGTACAGGAAGCCGAGTGCAGGCAATACTATCTTGCATTCCAATAGTCAACATCCAGCACACTTAATTCGGAGCATTCCCTTTGGGGAAATGCTTCGAATGAGAAGAATCTGCACCACAGATGCCGAATGCGCGGCTGCGCAGGAGGCATGCAGATTAGGCTTCCAGGCCAGGGGCTATTCCACTGAAGTTTTGGCCAAGGCTATCAAACATTCCAACTCTGTAAGCAGGCAGGAGGCACTAATTCCCAGAATGAGTAATGCCCAACTGAATAAAGATGTGACTAAGGATGCTCAAATCTGTTCCGCCAGAGCTATTTTAACATTCAATCAACAACATGGGGCTCTTCGTAAGATTATCAATAGGAACTGGAATCTAGTCCGTAGTGACCCTGTGATAGGTCACATGTTAGACACTAAACCGACTCTTACCTTTAGAAAATCCCCCTCAATGTCCAAGGCTCTGGTTAGCAACACTTTGGAACCAAAGACTTCTAATACCTGGTCAGCATTGAAAAAGGGTTTTAAGACTTGCCCCCAATGTAAGGCCTGCCGCTTTGGCAGCAATAGGACACATTTTAAAAGTCCTTTTTTCGAGCATCCTACCGCCATTTCTAAATGGCTCACATGTAAAACAGAATACGCCGTCTATGTGTTGGAGTGCCCTTGTGGGCTACAATATGTGGGCAGCACCAAGCTGCCTGCCCACAAGCGCATACTCCAACACATACGGGCTATTTCTGGACATGATCAGAATTATCCGGTTTCCAGGCACTTCCAGGACAAACATCTAGGCGTCCCTGATTCACTTCTCTTCTTTTTAATTGACTGTGTTGAGGCATCGAGGAGAGGAGGTGACCGTGAGGCCAAGCTCCGGCTCCTGGAGACTCAATATATTCTGGAATTAAACACCAAACATCCGAACGGCCTCAATGACAGGGAAGACCTTTATACTTGCCTCTAGTATTAATCCATATGCCTGCTCATGCCTGTCCGGATATTTTAACAATCAATCAATTGTTCCCTGTAAAGTTTTTTTCTGATGTACATTTGATGAATATTTCTCTTTTTTAACTTCAGTACATTACCGTTTCTGATTTTATCTTTGGAATCATTAATGATTAATATTTTGCACTTTACTAAACTTTTGCACTTCACATTATGCACTTTATCTGCCTATGACAATTATTGTGACCTGCCCACTTGGGCTTAATTCTGAATGCATATTTTTATTGTGTCATTTATTTGCTGCTATCAGATTTTCCTTATTTGCATTATTTGCAAATATTATACTCTTTTATACATATCGGAATACTTGGTTTTTAACACTTTAGAATGTACATAGATGAATTTACTTATCGTGTTCACATATGTAATAGTGTTTTTGTATTGATCAAGTTTTGCAATTTTTACATGTTTTTATCTTGCACATATAGATTCATGTACATAATTGGCTAAAAATGTGTGAATTGCTTAATCTTGAATCAGGGTAGCCCACTTGGGCTGTATCTACCATTCCGTTGTATATGTATGCAGCAATTGTGTTTTGAAGTATTTCCTTCATTTCTATGACACAATTTATTGCACTGTCACTTTAAAAGTACAGTTCGATAGATGCTGTTTGTCATGTGATCAAGCATCCCTGGAGGCGAAACGCGTCATGGCGGCAGCGCTGGCTTCTAAGAAATAAAACACCGTTGACCAGCACCTTTTGGGTCGGCTCTTTGTTGCAAAGCATTCGGACATCTGTTGTTCTGTGTGACAAGGTTCGCCACATATATATATATATATATATATATATATATATATATATATATATATATATATATATATATATATATATATATATTCACTGAAAAAACCATAGGTTTCACACCAGTTGTAGTTAGCTGGAAATTTTACTGACATAAAACCAATGAAATTCCCACGTTATAGTTAGTTGGACTCACTATGGAAAGGGGCGACCACTCGGTCCCCCCGAACGTATGGCAGAGTACCACGATCCCCCTGGGAAGCCATCTTGGGCGAGAGGCGAGTCTCGGCTGGTATGCCCGAAGCGGCGTAGCCGGGGCGCGCCTTTTCCCGCCCTAGAGTGGGTTGGCCTAGACACTGACGCGGCTGGCCACGCCCTTGGGGCAGGCAGGGGCGGGTTTACGCCCGCCCTGAAGACGGATAAAAGGAGAAGCAAGATCAGAAGGCATCCTCTTGTTCCTGTGCTCTGAAGCTGCACCTCCTCGCTGCACGTGAGCTCGAGACGGAACGAAGAGCCATTTTTGGGCGTTGTAATCGTTCTTGTTTGTTTTTCAGATACTCTGTTGGAGAATGCCGAAGAAGGCGGGAAAGCGCATGACTACTGACCAGATGCTGCGCGTTCTCATGAAAGAGATGACCGAACTAAAGAGGCGAATGGATGAAAACGAGGAAGGGGGACCGAAACGTCCTTTGGCGGGAGCAGCCCCGGGAGGGAAAAACAAGAGGCCCAGGAGAGGAACAGCTGGGAAAGACATCCCGGGTCCCAGTACCCCGCTCGAGGCACCCACTCCCGTACCGGAGGAAGGGAATCCGATTCCCGTTGTGGTCACCCCCGTGTCCGGGGAAGATATGCCGCCCGAGCTGGCAGCACAATTAGCAGCGTGGTTGAGTAAAGGTAGCGAGGGCGCCACGGCTGTCGACACACAGGTGCTGATGAAGCAACTGCGTGAGTCACGGGAAGCAGCGAAGGTGTCCACGCCGGCTGCAGCTGTAGAGAAGCCACAGGGGACGGGTTCAGTAGCAGAGGCAGCGTCCGGTTCAGGTAAGCGGCCATTGCCGATTGCGAGGGATGAGTCAGCACCCTCTCGTAGGGAAAAGTTGGGTCAGCATGTTCCTTTGGCTATTAAAGAGAAGATATGGGCAGGGGAGTACGTAAACATCTTCTCGTTGCTTACTGATCACTATGAGATGGAGCATGTTAAGGGCCAGAAAGATCTCATGCATCCGAGTGTTTGGCGCGCAAAAATGGCCGCCTTTAAGGTAAATGAAAACATTGGCAATTGGGGCAATGCGTGGGGGGTTTTTACATCGATCTTGGGGGAACGAAGGCCCGATCTGTTACCCGAATTGCCGATTTATCAGTCACGAATCATGGGGTACTCGGTATCACACGAGGGTAATCATTGGTTTTGCTATGATAACCTGTTTAGGAAGGCTAAAGAACATGATAAAAACTTAACGTGGGATTGTTATGATTCTGTGTCATGGTCCAAGATGGAGGATACTGGTATGTTAAAATTGCCATTAGTAGGGAGTAACGTTGGCGAATCCTCCCGCCAGTATGCGGGGACGCCCTTTCGATCAGGTGCGGGTACCGACAATTACTCGAGGCCTGCCGGCAATACAGGAAAAAGGGGGGTTTGTTGGAACTTCAACAGGGGTAAATGTACTAGGCCCCAGGGATCGCTCAAATTTAGACACGAATGTAGTGGGTGTGGGCAATCATCCCATCCTGAGTCCACGTGCAGAGCCAAAACGGGTGATAACGGGGGTAGAGGAGGCGCCAAACAGGTCTAACATAGTCCGAGGGGCGCCTTTACCTACCCCGATTGATACCTTGGCAATGATTCCTTGGCTCAGTGAATACCCGGATCGTACTTCTGCTGGGGTGTTGCGGAACGGGTTTTCTTATGGTTTCCGCATCCCAGTGGGGGACTTTCAAGGTGTAGAGAAATGTAAAAATCAGCTATCGGTCTTCCAGCATACGACCGTGGTACAGGATAAGATCAGGAAGGAGGTTACTCGAGGTCGAGTCGCCGGTCCGTTTAGTGTACCACCGGTTCTTAACTTTGTTTGTTCCCCTTTAGGTGTGGTCCCAAAGAAGGACCCGGGTGAGTTTCGGCTGATACATAATTTATCAGCCCCACGTGGTCTTTCCGTGAACGAAGCGATAGACCCGGAAGTGTGTTCGGTGCGGTACGCATCCTTCGATGAGGCCGTAGCCATTTTGAATCGCCTGGGGCCCGGGGCGCTGATGGCAAAATCCGATATCGAGTCAGCGTTCCGGTTGCTCCCGGTACATCCAGACGATCAGCGTCTCCTAGGTTTCATGTTTCAGGGTCATTATTACATGGATAGGTGTATGCCGATGGGGTGCTCTATATCTTGTGCCTATTTCGAAAAATTCAGTAGTTTTCTACAATGGGTTTTCACAAGGAAGACGGGTTTCCAACATGTGATGCATTACCTTGATGATTTTTTGTTCCTGGGGGCAGCCGGGGATCCGGAATGTGGGCAGGCTTTGGCGCAGTTTTGTGTCTTGATGAATCAGTTCGGCGTGCCATTGGCACAAGGTAAGACTGTGGGGCCTTCCACTTGCCTCGAGTTTCTGGGGATCGAGTTAGACTCCGGAGAAGGTTGTTTTCGTTTACCAACTGACAAAGTGTCAAAGTTCAGGACATCCCTGCAAATGTGTATAAGTGGACCTAAGGTTAAGCTGCATCAATTACAGCAGTTAGTTGGCCAGTTGAATTTTGCCCTGAGGGTTATACCAATGGCCCGCCCCTTTTCCCGTTCGATTGCTCAAGCCATGGTCGGCCTGAAGGAGGGCCATCATCGCACAAGGCTCTCGGCAGAGGTCCGCCAGGACATGCGCATTTGGTTGGCATTTCTGGCGGATTTCAATGGTCGAGTCGTCTGGAATAAACCGGCCGTGTCCTCTGAGGAGCTGGGGCTGTGGACAGATTCGGCAGGGAGCATAGGTTTCGGTGCCATCTTCGGCACAAGATGGTCTGCACAAAAGTGGCCGACATGGTGGCATGACAGTGGACTGACAAGTAACATTGCTTTCCTGGAACTTTTCCCCATTTTAGTGGCCCTGAGAACTTGGCCCGAGGGGTTCAAAGATCACTCTGTGGTATTTTGGTCTGACAATATGACCGTGGTCGAGTGTATCAATAGTCAGGCAGCACGATGCAAATGGATTTTGAGACTGCTCAAGGAAATTGTTTTACTGTGTATGCAATTGAATGTGCTCTTCAGAGCTAGACATGTCCCAGGGGTAATGAACCAGGCGGCTGATGCACTGTCTCGTTTTCGTATACAGGCTTTCTGGGGTTTTCTTCCCACAGCGGACCCGGAGCCGGCACCCTTTCCCGAAGCTCTCTGGTCTCTCGGTGCCCCGAACTTCGTAACCTCGTGGGAGAGAGCTTAGCACCCAGGACGAGGAAGGCATATGAAGGGGCGTTCCGGTCCTATTTAGCCTTTTTGGGGACTGATAGAGAGGAGCTTTGGGGCCAGGAGGAGTGGGTAGTAAATTTTCTGATGTCCTTACATTTGGTCGGGAAATCGGTGGCCACGGCTCAGAGGCATCGGGCTGCCATTTCCTTTGTTGCTAGGGCTCATGGTATCCATGACCCGACAGCGTCTTTCGTTGTACAGAAAGCGCTACGGGGATGGCAACGCCTTGAGGGTCGCAGAGTAGACGAGAGGCGCCCGATAGGTTTGGATAGGCTGGCCCAGTTATTATCCAGACTCCCTGCTACGTGTTCATCTCAGTTTGAGACAGTGTTATTCCGAGCCGCTTTTACGCTGGCATTCCATGGGGCTATGCGGGTAAGCGAACTAGTGGCGAGGAACAAGCAGGATGTGACAGGAGGATTGTGCCAGGAGCACGTCCAGATCAGAGGGGAGACAATAACGGTCTCATTTGTCAGGTCCAAGACCGATCAAAGTGGGATGGGTGACTCCGTAATCATACGCAGGATTCCCGGGTCCTCCATTTGCCCGGTAAAGTGTTTAGAAGATTATTTAGCACGAAGGGTGGCATCATGGGGGGGGACCTTGTTGAGGCACGCTGACGCCACCCCACTGACAAGGTTTCAGTTTCAGCGGGTGCTTGCGATGTCGATTGCCGCTGCGGGCTTGAACCCGGGCGAGTTTGGGACCCATTCCTTTCGGATAGGGGCTGCTACAGAAGCTACAGCCAGGGGTCTGAATGTGGAACAAGTTAAACGGGTGGGGCGTTGGTCCTCCAATTGTTATAAAAGGTATGTGCGGTTGCACATGTTGTGAAGCTGTAACAATGTACTCACGCTTCTTGTTTTTGTTTGGTTTTCAGTTGCGCAAGCCTACGAGGCGGGGCGGACTTTGCAGTCGACCCAACACCGGGCCAGCGGTCAGACATCACCGGCTGTGAAAAAGGAGGTGTGGGTCGTGGGCCACTCATACGTGAGACGTGCCGCAGACGTATTCAAGGCAGGTGACATGATTCACGTAGCTGGGGAATACGGGTACAGTGTGTCCTTCTACGGAAGAGGCGGTCTCTGTATTGACCAGTTTTAATCATTTTTTGAGGGTTTGCTAGGGCGGACGAGGTCACCGCCGTCTGTAGTCATAGTACATCTTGGGGGTAATGATTTGGTCACCACTGGTAGACGACTTCTTCTTGAGGCGATGCTTTCCACTGTAAGTTGGTTAGCGAGGAGAGTTCCAGGGTGCACAATTGCGTGGTCCCATATGATCCCACGAAAAGTGTGGCAGGGGGCTATTTCGGTTCCTGCTTTAAATCATTCTGTTAGAAAGCTTAATAACAAAGTGAGTAGGTTGTTCCGTTCCAAGACACTGCATTCTATTTCGCATGGGTGTATTAATGATGACAGTATGTATTTGGGGGATGGAGTGCATTTGTCTCGGGTGGGGAATGAGTTACTCATAGGAGACTTCTTAGCATGGCTAAAAACGTTATACCATGACCTTTAGGTAGGAGTGTTGTGGGGGGTCCGGATAGCCGGTCAACTATCCGGCCTGTGGCGGTAAGGTCATGATCGGTGAGCACTAATTGGAAGATCCCTATGAGTGGGCGTCACCCAGCACGGATGGGAGCGCTCGGGGGAGGTGGCCATTGGCCCCTCAACGGGGAGGCGGTCCCTTCTAAGGATGGGTCGCCGAAAGAAAAGGAAAGGCGGTCAAGGCCCCTTCCTGGGTAGGAGGGGTTACAGCCCCCTCCTGGGGAATTTCCCGGGGCCAGGACGTCTGCGACGGCAGATGTGGTAAGTTGTGTGGGGTTTGGGGGGGGTCTACGCTACCTTCTAGATACCTCACACGAGTCCTCGTACGACCTCTAAGTGGCGTCGAGTTTTATTGGGGCCCCCGTCAAGTCAAGGGAAATTGGTAATTGCACTTGAGGTACGCCTCTGGGCTGCCCCTCACAAGTGAGGGCAATATTTCTGGGTTAGGGATCTTGACACCGGTTACGACCTTGCCGTTGGCCCTTAAACGTTAGGATGTACAATTTCAAAATTTCAAGTAAATGTTTTGTAGGATGTTAGTTCGGCTAGGAGAACCTTTGTATTAGAGAATCTGTTAAGGTTAGCCAAACATCGCAATGTGGTAATGAAATTGTACATAATATGGAACTGTTTATTTAATGTTTTAATTTTGTTTCATATTTTAATAAATACGGCCGGGAGGGTTACTCCCTCCCGTCTTCCAAAAAACTTCAGAACTGTTTCCGGTTTCCCATCCTTGGGGATTGTGTTGAGAGGGGGTGGCGGGTATCTCAGCCATATGGAAAGGGGCGACCACTCGGTCCCCCCGAACGTATGGCAGAGTACCACGATCCCCCCGGGAAGCCATCTTGGGCGGGAGGCGAGTCTCGGCTGGTATGCCCGAAGCGGCGTAGCCGGGGCGCGCCTTTTCCCGCCCTAGAGTGGGTTGGCCTAGACACTGACGCGGCTGGCCACGCCCTTGGGGCAGGCAGGGGCGGGTTTACGCCCGCCCTGAAGACGGATAAAAGGAGAAGCAAGATCAGAAGGCATCCTCTTGTTCCTGTGCTCTGAAGCTGCACCTCCTCGCTGCACGTGAGCTCGAGACGGAACGAAGAGCCATTTTTGACCCACCCACCAGCCCCTGAGGACAGCAAGTGGTTTTTTGAATAAAGTTGATGGATAACTCTGATTTTCGTTTACAGGTTGTGGTATTATCGTGATGATTTTGAGTATGTAATAAAGAATGGTCGATTTGTGTTACGTTTCGCAAATAAAGAAATCCTGCTTTAGTGTTCATTGGTAAGCATGCTTTTAATAAAATTGTAGTTGCTACTGTCTTTTTAGTTTAGTCATTTAGTTAGCATTGTCGTATTTATTTTGGTCGGGCGGTAAGGTCATGATCGGTGAGCACTAATTGGAAGATCCCTATGAGTGGGCGTCGCCCAGCACGGATGGGAGCACTCGGGGGAGGTGGCCATTGGCCCCTCAACGGGGAGGCGGTCCCTTCTAAGGATGGGTCGCCGAAAGAAAAGGAAAGGCGGTCAAGGCCCCTTCCTGGGTAGGAGGGGTTACAGCCCCCTCCTGGGGAATTTCCCGGGGCCAGGACGTCTGCGACGGCAGATGTGGTAAGTTGTGTGGGGTTTGGGGGGGGGTCTACGCTACCTTCTAGATACCTCACACGAGTCCTCGTACGACCTGTAAGTGGCGTCGAGTTTTATTGGGGCCCCCGTCAAGTCAAGGGAAATTGGTAATTGCACTTGAGGTACGCCTCTGGGCCGCCCCTCACAAGTGAGGGCGATATTTCTGGGTTAGGGATCTTGACACCGGTTACGACCTTGCCGTTGGCCCTTAAACGTTAGGATGTACAATTTCAAAATTTCAAGTAAATGTTTTGTAGGATGTTAGTTCGGCTAGGAGAACCTTTGTATTAGAGAATCTGTTAAGGTTAGCCAAACATCGCAATGTGGTAATGAAATTGTACATAATATGAAACTGTTTATTTAATGTTTTAATTTTGTTTCATATTTTAATAAATACGGCCGGGAGGGTTACTCCCTCCCGTCTTCCAAAAAACTTCAGAACTGTTTCCGGTTTCCCATCCTTGGGGATTGTGTTGAGAGGGGGTGGCGGGTATCTCAGCCATATACCTTGCGCGTGTAATGCACTGCTGATGACATCACATATTACATCACTCATGACATGGTCAGTGACATAACACATGACATCACTGATGACACCATCCAGTGAATGTGTGTCTTTCTGAAAAATAAACATGTTTTATATATGTATATGTAAAGGTCGATGGAAGAATAAATGTTTCAATAAGTGTCTTAATGGATGTTTTTAAAAAACAAAATTGATTGGTTAACTGGCTTATTAAGTGTATCATAGTGAATACATATATTAGCGAGTATTGTTTAAATATTTAAATGTTTGTATCAGTGTTTCACTTTGTGTATAAGTGGCTGCATGGGTTGGTGAGTAGCTACATGTGTGTGTATATGGGTTGTTAGATGTTTTTTTAGTATCTTTATAATTGTCTGTTTGATTTGGTGGGGGTGTTACTTAGCACATAGATGCATCAATGACTGACTCACTGTTTGTATGTGTTTTGAAGACAGCATATGTGCCGGACTGTATGGGTGAATGAGTGTGTATATGTATGTATTAGTAAGTGAATGACTGTCTCACTAGTGTCTTTATCAGTAACTACATATGTTTTAATCTAGTATATGTGAGTATTGATGTATATAAGTGAGTATATGTGAGAGTGAGAGATTGAAAGAGTTCTTGTTTTAATAAGTATGTGTTTCTATAAGTGATTTTTTAAGAGATTAAGTATGTGTAAGTTTCCTTAGAAGTAAGGTGGTAGTGTGAGTATAGCTGTATATGCAAAAAAATGGATGTTCAATAGTTTATTTGCATGTGTGAGTATGTGTGTGAGCAACTTTTGGAAGACTGTTGGTGTGTTAACGGATGTAAAGGTGTCTCACTACATATGATAAGTGAGTATATGTATGAATGACTATATAGAACTGTTGGTGAATGAGTGGATGTGTATATAAATGGTGGAATTACTGAATTGGTTGTTGTAACTGGTATAGGTATCTCCACTTTTTTGTAAATGTTAGTTTCTATTTTTGAATATGTGTTTAAAGGGTTACTTTACAGTGAAAGGAGGTCAGTCACTCTGTCACAAGGATGGTGTCATCAGTGATGTCATGAGTGATGTCACTGACCATGTCATGAGTGATGTAATATGTGATGTCATCAGCAGTGCATTACACGCGCAAGTTATAGTGAGTCCAACTAACTATAACGTGGGAATTTCATTTGGTTTTATGTCAGTAAAATTTCCAGCTAACTATAACTGGTGTGAAACCTATGGTGTTTTTCAGTGAATTTAATAGGTTTTTTGAATGCTAATTCCTAACTATAAATGGTGTGAAACCTATGGTTTTTTCAGTGAATTTCATAGGTTTTTTAAATGCTAATTCCTAACTCTAACTGGCGTGAAACCTATGGTTTCTTCAGTGAATTTCATAGGTTTTTTAAATGCTAATTCCTAACTTTTTATAGGGCCTCATACCTATGTGTTTTTTAGTGAATTTCTAAGGTTTATTTTTCGCAAATATCTATAGCTTAAAAAGGTATGTTTTTCTAAAAATGAATCCTATATTGTATATTAATATAATATATATATTTTTTTAAAGTATATTCTTTTTTTTATATATATTTCACTCTGGAGCGCTCCCGGTGCGCGTACCGGTGAGTGCCCCGGTGCGCGTACTGGGGCACGTCCCGTCAGCGCACCAACAAAAAAATAAAATAAATAATGAAGGAGTGAGCATGAGGAATGGGGACAAAGAGAGTGGTTTAAAGAGAAAGAGAGCTAGAGGGAGAAACACAGAGGGACTGTGTAATAGATAGTAAAACAGAGAAAAGGTATAAGAGGAAGTAACTGAGAAAAGGAAAATGAATAAGGGAGCAAAAGAAGAGAAGAAAGAGGAAGAAAACTAAAGCAGATGTTCTGGGAGAATGTGAATGGGTGATGAGAGTAAAAGGAAGGAGAGTAAAGGATGAGGAATGAAAGGTAGTGACGGAACCAGAGAAAAGGAACAGTAGTGACGGAGGGAAAGAAAATAGCAGTGAGTGCAAGTAAAGAGGAGTGAAAGAGGGTGGATAAAAGTGAATAAGGGTAAGACATGGGGAGTGACAGAAAGAAAGAACTGAGAGAGTAAAGGAAGGAGTGTCAGAAAGGGACTAAGTGAAGCAGACAAAAAAGGAAAGAGAGGGAGTGTGAGTGAGCAGGGGCACTGAAAGAAGTTGAATGTGGTAGGAAAGTAAAGAAAAGAGAAGTAAATATGGAGGATAAGAATAAGTGAGGTAAGCAGAGTAAGAAAACAGGGGTGAGAGAAAAGTAGTGAGGTTAAAGCAAAGGGTGATGACAAATTACATTTTGTAGTCACACTTACCATATAATTAATGAAAACTTACTTGCATCTTTAAACTACACTTTGTATCTGTGAAAGACAAAAGAAAAAACAAGTTATAATTAGTAAAATATATATTTTAAAATAGAAGAAACAGGTCAAGAGGTAAAACATCAAAAAAAGTGTACTAAGAAATAAAGCAATAGTGAAGGATACAAAAACAGAAATAAAGTAATGTAGAAAGACAAAAAAGAGGGAAAAAGAAATAGAAAGAGAACAAATTACTGAAGATAAGTAAGATACTAAAAGAATGTGAGATACCAAAACGAAATCAGGAAAGAGAAGAAAGTAAAAGGAAAATGAGTGAAAAGGAGAGGAGTCTAAATGAGGAACTATAAATAGGAAAGAGGAATGGAAGATGACTGAGAGTGAGTGAAGGGGAGTCACAGAGTGAAGGGATGAAAGGAATGAGGTTAATATTGAACGATAGAGGAAAAAGGAGTGAGAGAGTAAGTACACAGAAAGACAAAGGGAAGGACTGAGTGAACTGCAGTACAATGAGTGAGAAAGGAAAAAGAGTAAAGAAGCAAAAGAAGGAAAGAGAGGGGAAGAGAACTAAAGCAGTGGTACTGAGAGAATGGAAAGGGGCGACCACTTGGTCCCCCCGAACGTATGGTTGGGTGCCCCGATCCTCCCGGGCAACCATTTTGGGCGGGGGGCGTGTCTCGGCTGGTATGCCCGAAGCTGCGTAGCCGGGGTACGCCTTTTCCCGCCCAGGAGGGGTTGTCCTAGACACCTGCACCGATGACCACGCCCAGTAGGCGTACCGGAGGAGGGTACACGCCCTCCCACAGAAGAATAAATTGAGCGGGAATCCGAAGAAGCGTCCTCTTGTTCCTGCGCTCTGAAGGCTGCACCCACTCGTTGCTCGTGAGCCCTCGACGGAACAAGCAGCAATTGAGAACTTGTAATTCTTGTGTTTCTCTTTCAGTTACTCGAAGGCGAAGAGTCCAGGACCTCCTGGATCGTCTAGGAGCGGATAATCGAAACCATGGCTGCCAAGAAAGCAGGAAAGGGTTCCGAGACGGATAAAGTGCTACGCATGTTGGTGAACCGGATGGCTGGCATGGAGCGGAAACTCGGTCAAGTCCCATCGATCGGTCGAGGTTTGGCGGAGGTCAAACAACAACTGGCTGCACTGAGCAATCCTGGTAACCCTAAGAAGTTAATAGGCCCGGCCTTGCCGGGAATCGTCCCCGAGGGTAGAGGGAAGCGGGTCAAGAGGAGGGCGGTTTCAGGGGAGGTTCCG
This sequence comes from Lissotriton vulgaris, assembly GCF_964263255.1. Lineage (NCBI taxonomy): Eukaryota > Metazoa > Chordata > Amphibia > Caudata > Salamandridae > Lissotriton > Lissotriton vulgaris. The sequence goes on along the minus strand of NW_028245763.1, from coordinate 91,950 downwards.
GTCCCAGAGGTTCCGATCCCAGAGGTACCCACGGCTACCCCTGTCACACCGGCAGACAACCCGGTACCAATCCCAGACGCGGGTCAACCGATCCCGGTAGTGATTACCCCCGCTAACGATGAAGATATGCCTCCTGAATTGGCCACCCAGTTGGCCGCATGGCTCAATAAAAAGGCAGGGGGTGCCAAGGCACCCGGAGACACAGCCGAAGAGGCCAAGCTACTAATCCAGCAATTGCGGCAGCCGAGAGATGCCGCAAAGGCGAATCTTCCTCTTGTTTCCCCACAGGTGACACCGGTAGGACCGGCAGTTGGTCTCGAGAAAACGGCGGGAACAACGACCGAACCGGGTAAGCTCGCTTTGCCAATGGCAGGGGAGGGCTCATTACCCTCAAGGCGGGATAGGGTGGCACAGCACATCCCTATGGCCACAAAAAAGTTAATATGGGGAGACAAATATGTCAATATGTTTTCATTATTAACTGACCATCGCGAGATGGAATATGCTAAAACCCAGAAAGATTTGTGGCACCCGAGCGTGTGGCGCGCCAAGATGGCGGAATTCAGGGTGGATGAAACGATAACAAATTGGGCGAAGGCCTTTGCAATATTTACTGCAGTTATGGGGGAACGTAAACTCGAGGTGTTAACTGAACTGTCTTGCTATCAAACTCGTATTATGGATTTTTATGCAATGTATGAGGGAGAGGAATGGAAAGATTATGACATGAAATTCCGAAAAGCGAAAGAATATGATGCCTCTCTGACATGGGACTGCCTCGACTCGGTCTCATGGCATAAGCAGCTCCTGCCGGGGGCGGCAGGTACATCCTCGCCGGGCGGGAGTGGGTCGGGGGTCTTCTGCCAAAAGCCCGCGGTGCCCTTTCGAGTAGGCGCCGGCGGCGATCACCAGCCGAAAACCGGCGGGAATGGCAGCAAGCGGGGGGTCTGTTGGGGCTTCAATCTAAACAACTGTAACAGACCGCAAGGAACATGTAGGTTCAAGCATGTGTGTGCGGGCTTTGGGAATTCATCACACCCGGAGAGTTCATGCAGATCAAAACAGAACGGGGCGGGAGGAAAGGGAGGGTCCAAGCAGGAGTAAGGTAGTACGTTGTGACCAATTGCCTACACCCGTTGATCTCATGGCTATGACTCCTTGGTTAAACAAATACCCTGATCATGTCTCTGCTGGGGTGTTGAGGAAGGGATTCTTGCACGGCTTCCACATCCCGGCGGGGGATTTTCGAGGGGACTCCTTTTGTAAAAAACAGTTATCGGCGCAACATAATCCAAGTGTGGTAAAGAGAAAAATTGCAAAAGAAGTCAGCTTAGGGCGAGTGGCAGGGTCTTTCCATCGCCCACCGGTGGCGGATTTCATCTGTTCCCCGTTAGGGGTGGTCCCGAAGAAAGACCCAGGGGAGTTTAGGCTTATTCATAACCTGTCTGCTCCAAGGGGTTCCTCGGTGAACGAGGCCATTGACCCAGAAGTCTGTTCGGTGCGCTACGCATCGTTCGATGAGGCCGTGGCCATGCTGAAACGCCTGGGCCCCGGGGCGCTGATGGCGAAATCAGATTTCGAGTCGGCGTTCCGGTTGCTCCCGGTACACCCGCAGGGTCAGCGTTTGCTAGGTTTTGCATTCCAAGGGAGTTATTACATGGATAAATGCATGCCTATGGGTTGCTCCATTTCTTGTGCCTATTTTGAAATGTTCAGTTGTTTTTTAGAGTGGGCATGCACCGAGGCCACAGGGCATAATCATGTTATGCATTATCTCGATGACTTTCTGTTTTTGGGTGCAGCCGGCGATACGAAATGTGCGCAGGCGCTGCACGACTTCTGCATCCTCATGAGGGAGTTTGTAGTCCCATTGGCACCAGGTAAGACGGTTGGACCATCTACTTCACTGGAGTTTCTGGGAATTGAGCTCGATTCTATGGAGGGATGTTTCTGTTTACCGATGGCAAAGGTGGCCAAGTTTAGGGCTTCCTGAAAGCTATGCCTTGGTAAGGAGAAAGTGACCCTGCACCAGTTGCAGCAAACAGTGGGTCAGCTTAACTTTGCCTTGAGAGTGATACCAATGGCCCGCCCCTTCTCACGCTCTATTGCACAAGCTATGGTGGGTCTCAAATAAGCATGGGCGAATTTTGCGAATCTCGCGTTCGCGAATTTTGCGGATTTGCGAACTCGCAATCCGCAAAATCCGCGAATTCTCGCGAATTTGCGGATTTTTTTTTTGTGTTCGCGCGGGTTTCTGCCAGTTCGCGAGGGTTTTGTACAATTTCGCAAAACGCGAACTTACCTGTCGGGTCGCAAGTTTCGCAAACTTGTTGTTTCTACGTGTCCAGCCTGTTTGGGACACTCTTCTTCATCACTGCCACTCTCTGTCACCACTGCCACTCTCTGACTACTCATGCTACCCTCTGGCCCACCCATGCCACCCTCTGTTTCATCACAGCACCCTCTGGTTGTCCAGTCAGTGTACATTATTGTGGCAACGCAAGCACACCTTCCCTGCCTCAAGTGACCTGAATTAATTTGGGGCTGATTAATGTGTCACAGAATATTTTTTTAGCTGGCACCTGCTTCCTTAGTGCTTCCTGATTAGTGATCTTTTGCACTTGCTAAGTGCTTTCATTGTTGCAAAATTAGTTACAACACCTGCCCTGCCCCAACTGACAATAATGAATTAGGGGCTGATTAATGGATTTGAACTTCTAGCCTGGCTCCTGCTTGTCTCCCTTAGCTGTAATTCAGGACCTTTGTGGCATATGTGTAACTATTCTGAGGTTCAGAGCAGGGTCACATAATAGTTGCAACTGGCAACTGAACTCTGTTTCATATTTTAATAAATACGGCCGGGAGGGTGACTCCCTCCCGCCTTCCAAAAGTTCCGCTTCCCATCCTTGGGGATTGTGTTGGGAGGGGGTGACGGGCATCCCGGCCATATGTGAGAAAGATGAAAAGTGGTGGACGGGGGACAGGAAATGCAGACAGTTGAAATTGGATTGAGGAGTTGTGAATGAAGTGGAGTAAAGGAACAGCGATGAAACAAAGTGAAAAAAGGCAGTGTAAGTGAGTAAAGAGAGCTAAATAAGGGTGGAAAAAGGAAAATGAGTGTGAGGCAATGGGAATACAATATAAATTACACAATGCAAACTATAGAATGACTTATACAATATGTTACATTGGTTATTTTTGCTGTTCTCAGAATATATTGAATTTCACTTAAATTAGTGAGTTCAAACTCTTCATCATATAACAGCGGGAAAAAAAACCACAATCTAAAAGATTGTGTTTAAAAAAAAACATAAAAACTTACAACTCATATATGTACACATTTGGTGGAAAAAAAGTCTGCTGTTCTCTATAACTTCCATTTCATCGACTTCCTATGAAAAAAGATCTAAGAACATCATACCTTACACTTTCCTTATGGCCAAATCGTATCAGATATATGAGTATTTTTTACTATGAGATCCACTTACAGTACCTATATGAGATAAATAATTTTAAACATTAGACTAACTAACTAACTAACTTTTATTAACTACTCCCATCTTCAAAGGCCAATTACCTTTACTAAAACTTTGGTTTTAAAAACACTAGGTAAGAATTTTTAAAGTCATAAGGCAAACGTTGTTTATAAGTCAAATGAGAATCATTGCAGTAACTCCAACCTTTTTGACATTTTAAGTAGCATGTATAATGTCCTGATGTTGTCGAAGAACCGTCATGATAAATAATAGCTACAGTTGTAAAGGTTCTTTCTGAAATTGATAACTGAGAAGCCACAACATTTTTGATAGAAGTTGTCAATTTAGTTCCATCAGGTCTGCATCGTTGGAAAACTAAAATGATATACTGACCATAACTTTGTATAACAATTGTGGATAGCATTGGACACTTACATTGGGTACACACCATATTATGATCTGCTGCTTTAATTAGATTTTTAAATGACACTGATTTACAGTCTGGTAAAGTCAAATATATAAATCTTTCAGTGTCTATTCTAGTAGTACTTGATGAACTACAGTTGTGGCAGTCATGCTGCCATTGATAAGAAAGGCTAAAAAGATTATCTACATCTACACCTTCATCTTCCAAAACACCAAACATATACATTAAAAATTACTGACACTCCTGCTGAATGTTCTGTGAAAATTTATCTTGACCAGAACACATATCTAAAATATTTCGAATTTCTGTTACACTTTCTATTTTTGCTCTATCACTGCTACATTTCTCAAACACAGAATTCAATAAACTACACAATCTTTGATCACGATTTTCAACAATCTGTTCGTGTAAAGTTTGAAGAAAAAAAACAACATTAACCACTACATTAGCATTGCAGTTGACACCAGAACTGTTTTCAAACTGAAATCCAACATCATGTTCATCAAAATCCTTTTTAGGTCTCGGCGTCAACGCGCGGAAGCGCGTCTCCGCCGGAGATCTTTTGTCAGGGACTATGCTTCCCAGGAGACAGTCCCGGCCACGTGCATCCTTCCAGGCGATTTGTAACTGGAACGCGCGCTGTGGCCAGGCGCTGTCTCCTGGGAAGCGCAAGCACCACACACGCATGCGCATACACACACACACAAGCGCCCATGCACGCACGCACATACATACATACAGAGACACTACCCCTGACACATACACACCCGCGCGCACACACACAAGTGCACCGAGGCCCCCCGCCCCCTCCCCCCTCCCCCCCCTGCCGTCACCGTCGCACACATACATACACACACACACACACGAGCATACACACACACACACACACACACGTGCACCAATCCCGCTCCAGCCTTTAGGAACTTACCTTACCTCAGCACGCGGCGCCCAACCTCCTGCTGGCGCGGCCCCGGTGCTCTACACCGCTCACAGGAGCCCCGTGCCGCGAGACGCAACGACTCCGCCTGCCTCCTCTTCAGTTCCGGTCTGAACGTGGCCCCGCCCCCGTCACAGGCGACCGTGCCTGACTTCCGGGGCGGCCGCGATACTAAGAGACTGCTGGGGACAAAGTGTGGTCTGTGGAGTTACAATGGCTGCAAGCAAGGGGTGAGTGTGAAAGTGCCGACCTTATTTATGTTGGCGTCGTGCGGCGCAGCCAGCTGTAGCATTTGATTAGTGCCTAAACAATAGCGATGCGGGCCACGAGCGGTTATTTCGCAGAACAAAGATGCATTGCAGATTGCTTTATGTCGCGTCCATTGGCGCTTATTATGAGAAGTGTACGGGCCTGACGGAAAGTAATTGATTTCCGCCGGTGTTTTGGTTGGCTGCCGTACATCAGGTAGCCTGTGTTTTCTTTGTATTCACGGGCGGCTTGTACAAGAGAATGGGCTGATTTCCCACAAGGGCATTCACGCTAATTAATTTAGTTATCCCAAGAGCTTAACAAGTTGGAGCCCATGCCGGCCGAGTAGCGGCGTTCTTCCACAGTACAATCACTTCATGGTATTTAAGATTAAGCGATGTTCCTTCCCCATGCGAACGAGCTCACGTGGTCATCTCTGGGCGCGTCTTCGCTTCCCTCGGATTCTAACAGGGAGGTGTCCGCGTTCTGTATTTTTAGTGGTGAGTGGTGAGGGCAGAGTGGTGAGTGGTGAGTGCAGAGTGGTGAGTGCAGAGTGGTGAGTGGTGAGTGCAGAGTGGTGAGTGCAGAGTGGTGAGTGCAGAGTGGTGAGTGCAGAGTGGTGAGTGCAGAGTGGTGAGTGCAGAGTGCAGAGTGGTGAGTGCAGAGTGCAGAGTGGTGAGTGCAGAGTGGTGAGTGCAGAGTGGTGAGTGCAGAGTGGTGAGTGCAGAGTGGTGAGTGCAGAGTGCAAAGTGCAGAGTGGTGAGTGCAGAGTGGTGAGTGCAGAGTGGTGAGTGCAGAGTGCAGAGTGGTGAGTGCAGAGTGGTGAGTGCAGAGTGGTGAGTGCAGAGTGGTGAGTGCAGAGTGCAGAGTGCAGAGTGCAGAGTGGTGAGTGCAGAGTGGTGAGTGCAGAGTGGTGAGTGCAGAGTGGTGAGTGCAGAGTGCAGAGTGGTGAGTGCAGAGTGGTGAGTGCAGAGTGCAGAGTGCAGAGTGGTGAGTGCAGAGTGGTGAGTGCAGAGTGGTGAGTGCAGAGTGGTGAGTGCAGAGTGGTGAGTGCAGAGTGGTGAGTGCAGAGTGGTGAGTGCAGAGTGGCGAGGGCAGAGTGGCGAGGGCAGAGTGGCGAGTGCAGAGTGGCGAGTGGTGAGTGCAGAGTGGTGAGTGCAGAGTGGTGAGTGCAGAGTGGTGAGTGCAGAGTGGTGAGTGCAGAGTGGTGAGTGCAGAGTGGTGAGTGTGCAGAGTGGTGAGTGTGCAGAGTGGTGAGTGTGCAGAGTGGTGAGTGTGCAGAGTAGTGAGTGTGCAGAGTAGTGAGTGTGCAGAGTAGTGAGTGTGCAGAGTGAGTGTGCAGAGCAGTGAGTGCAGAGCAAGTGTGCAGAGCATTGTGTGCGGTTGAGTGCAGAGTGCTGTGTATTGGCAATGTTAATGACAATGCCCATTTATTTTTGATTTAAAGAAAAAAAATGTCATGAGCAATGCCAATAGCTCTACCTTAAATGATGCCGAGACCATTGCATTGCAAATGCTTGTATGGCTGAGATACCCGCCACCCCCTCTCAACACAATCCCCAAGGATGGGAAACCGGAAACTGTTCTGAAGTCTTTGGAAGACGGGAGGGAGTAACCCCCCCGGCCGTATTTATTAAAAATATGAAACAAAATTAAAACATTAAATAAACAGTTTCATATTATGTACAATTTCATTACCACATTGCGATGTTTGGCTAACCTTAACAGATTCTCTAATACAAAGGTTCTCCTAGCCGAACTAACATCCTACAAAACATTTACTTGAAATTTTGAAATTGTACATCCTAACGTTTAAGGGCCAACGGCAAGGTCGTAACCGGTGTCAAGATCCCTAACCCAAAAATATCGCCCTCACTTGTGAGGAGCGACCCAGAGGCGTACCTCAAGTGCAATTACCAATTTCCCTTGACTTGACGGGGGCCCCAATAAAACTCGACGCCACTTAGAGGTCGTACGAGGACTCGTGTGAGGTATCTAGAAGGTAGCGTAGACCCCCCCCCAAACCCCACACAACTTACCACATCTGCCGTCGCAGACGTCCTGGCCCCAGGAAATTCCCCAGGAGGGGGCTGTAACCCCTCCTACCCAGGAAGGGGCCTTGACCGCCTTTCCTTTTCTTTCGGCGACCCATCCTTAGAAGGGACCGCCTCCCCGTTGAGGGGCCAATGGCCACCTCCCCCGAGCGCTCCTATCCGTGCTGGGTGACGCCCACTCATAGGGATCTTCTAATTAGTGCTCACCGATCATGACCTTACCGCCCGACCAAAATAAATACGACAATGCTAACTAAATAACTAAACTAAAAAAGACAGTAGCAACTACAATTTTATTAAAGCATGCTTATCAATGAACACTAAAGCAGAATTTCTTTATTTGCGAAACGTAACACAAACCGACCATTCTTTATTGCATAATCACAATCATCACGATAAAACCACAACCTGTCAACGAAAATCAGAGTTATCCATCAACTTTATTCAAAAACCACTTGCTGTCCTCAGGGGCTGGTGGGTGTGTCAAAATTGGCTCTTCGTTCCGTCTCGAGCTCACGTGCAGCGAGGAGGTGCAGCTTCAGAGCACAGGAACAAGAGGATGCCTTCGGATCTTGCTTCTCCTTTTATCCGTCTTCAGGGCGGGCGTAAACCCGCCCCTGCCTGCCCCTAGGGCGTGGCCAGCCGTGTCAGTGTCTAGGCCAACCCACTCTAGGGCGGGAAAAAGGCGCGCCCCGGCTACGCCGCTTCGGGCATACCAGCCGAGACTCGCCTCCCGCCCAAGATGGCTTCCCGGGGGGATCGTGGTACTCTGCCATACGTTCGGGGGGACCGAGTGGTCGCCCCTTTCCATATGGCTGAGATACCCGCCACCCCCTCTCAACACAATCCCCAAGGATGGGAAACCGGAAACAGTTCTGAAGTCTTTGGAAGACGGGAGGGAGTAACCCCCCCGGCCGTATTTATTAAAAATATGAAACAAAATTAAAACATTAAATAAACAGTTTCATATTATGTACAATTTCATTACCACATTGCGATGTTTGGCTAACCTTAACAGATTCTCTAATACAAAGGTTCTCCTAGCCGAACTAACATCCTACAAAACATTTACTTGAAATTTTGAAATTGTACATCCTAACGTTTAAGGGCCAACGGCAAGGTCGTAACCGGTGTCAAGATCCCTAACCCAGAAATATCGCCCTCACTTGTGAGGAGCGGCCCAGAGGCGTACCTCAAGTGCAATTACCAATTTCCCTTGACTTGACGGGGGCCCCAATAAAACTCGACGCCACTTAGAGGTCGTACGAGGACTCGTGTGAGGTATCTAGAAGGTAGCGTAGACCCCCCCCAAACCCCACACAACTTACCACATCTGCCGTCGCAGACGTCCTGGCCCCGGGAAATTCCCCAGGAGGGGGCTGTAACCCCTCCTACCCAGGAAGGGGCCTTGACCGCCTTTCCTTTTCTTTCGGCGACCCATCCTTAGAAGGGACCGCCTCCCCGTTGAGGGGCCAATGGCCACCTCCCCCGAGCGCTCCCATCCGTGCTGGGTGACGCCCACTCATAGGGATCTTCTAATTAGTGCTCACCGATCATGACCTTACCGCCACAGGCCGGATAGTTGACCGGCTATCCGGACCCCCCAACTCCTACCTAAAGGTCATGTTATAACGTTTTTAGCCATGCTATGAAGTCTCCTATCAGTAACTCATTCCCCACCTGAGACAAATGCACACCATCCCCCAAATACATACTATCGTCAGTAATACACCCATGTGAAATAGAATGCAATGTCTTGGAACGGAACAACCTACTCACTTTGTTATTAAGTTTTCTGACAGAATGATTCAAGGCGGGAACAGAAATAGCCCCCCGCCACACTTTCCGTAGGATCAAATGTGACCACGCAATTGTGCACCCTGGAACTCTCCTCGCTAACCAACTTACAGTGGGAAGCATCGCCTCAAGGAGAAGTCGTCTACCAGTGGTGACCAAATCATTGCCCCCAAGATGTACTATGACTACAGACGGCGGTGACCTTGTCCGCCCTAACAAACCCTCGAAAAAAGATTGAAACTGGTCAATACAGAGACCGCCTCTTCCGTAGAAGGACACCCTGTACCCGTATTCCCCAGCTGTGTGAATCATGTCACCTGCCTTGAATACGTCCGCGGCACGCCTCACGTATGAGTGGCCCACGACCCACACCTCCTTTCTCACAGCCGGTGATGTCTGACCGCTGGCCCGGTGTTGGGCCGACTGCATAGTCCGCCCCGCCTCGTAGGCTTGCGCAACTGAAAACCAAACAAAAACAAGAAGCGTGAGTACATCGTTACAGCTTCACAACATGTGCAACCGCACATACCTTTTATAACAATCGGAGGACCAACGCCCCACCCGTTTAACTTGTTCCACATTCAGACCCCTGGCTGTAGCTTCTGTAGCAGCCCCTATCCGAAAGGAATGGGTCCCAAACTCGCCCGGGTTCAAGCCCGCAGCGGCAATCGACATCGCAAGCACCCGCTGAAACTGAAACCTTGTCAGTGGGGTGGCGTCAGCGTGTCTCAACAATGTCCCCCCCCATGATGCCACCCTTCGTGCTAGGTAATCTTCTAAACACTTTACCGGACACATGGAGGACCCGGGAATCCTGCGTATGAGTATGCAGTCACCCATCCCACTTTGATCGGTCTTGGACCTGACAAATGAGACAGTCATTGTCTCCCCTCTGATCTGAACGTGCTCCTGGCACAAACCTCCTGTCACATCCTGCCTGTTCCTCGCCACTAGTTTGCTTACCCGCATTGCCCCATGGAATGCCAGCGTAAAAGCGGCTCGGAATAACACTGCCTCAAACTGAGAAGAACATGTAGCAGGGAGTGTAGATAACAACTGGGCCAACCTATCCAAACCTATCGGGCGCCTCACATCTACTCTGCGACCCTCAAGGCGTTGCCACCCACGTAGCGCTTTTTGTACAACGAAAGACGCTGTCGGGTCTTGGATCCCATGAGCCCTAGCGACAAAGGAAATGGCAGCCCGATGCCTCTGGGCCGTGGCCACCGATTTCCCTGCCAGATGTAAAGACATCAGAAAGTTTACTACCCATTCCTCCTGGCCCCAAAGCTCCTCTCTAGCAGTCCCCAAAAAGGCTAAAGAGGATCGGAACGCCCCTTCATATGCCTTCCTCGTCCTGGGTGCTAAACTCTCTCCCACGAGGTTACGAAGTTCGGGGCACCGAGAGACCAGAGAGCTTCGGGAAAGGGTGCCGGCTCCGGGTCCGCTGTGGGAAGAAAACCCCAGAAAGCCTGCATACGAAAACGAGACAGTGCATCAGCTGCCTGGTTCATTACCCCTGGGACATGTCTTGCTTTGAATAACACATTCAATTGCATACACAATAAAACAATTTCTTTGAGTAGTCTCAAAATCCATTTGCATCGTGCTGCCTGGCTATTGATACACTCGACCACGGTCATATTGTCAGACCAGAATACCACAGAGTGATCCATGAACCCTTCGGGCCAAGTTCTCAGGGCCACTAAAATGGGGAAAAGTTCCAGGAAAGCAATGTTACTTGTCAGCCCACTGTCATGCCACCATGTCGGCCACTTTTGTGCAGACCATCTTGTGCCGAAGATGGCACCAAAACCTATATGGCTGAGATACCCGCCACCCCCTCTCAACACAATCCCCAAAAGGAGGGAAACCGGAAACAGTTCTTAAAGTTTTTGGATGTGGGAGGGAGTGACCCTCCCGGCCGTATTTATTAAAACAAAAAATTAAAACATTAAACGTTTCATGTTATGTACAATTTCATTATCACATTGCGATGTTTGGCTATCCTTAACATATTCTCTAATACAGAGGTTCTCCTAGCCGAACTAGCATCCTACAAAACATTCTCTAGAAACACTGAAATTGTACATCCTAACGTTTAAGGGCCAACGGCAAGGTCATAACCGGTGTCAAGATCCCTAACCAGACTTACCCCTCCCACTTGGGAGGGGCGACAGCACAGAGGCTTACCTCAAGTGCAACTACTAACAATTTCCCTTGACTTGACGGGGGCACTTAAGACTCGACGCCATTTAAAGGTCGTTCGAAGACTTGTGTGTGGTATCTAGAAGGTATCGTGGACCTCCCCCCACCGCACACAACTTACCGCATCTGCCGTCGCAGATGACACTGGCCCCGGGAAATTCCCCCAGGAGGGGGCTGTAACCCCTCCTACAAAGGAAGGGGCCTTGACCGCCTTTCCTTTACTTCCGGCGACCCGCCCTTAGACGGGACCGCCTCCCCATTGAGGGGCCAATGGCCACCTCTCCCGAGCGCTCCCATCCGTGTTGGGTGACGCCCACTCATAGGGATCTACCAATTAGTGCTCACCGATCATGACCTTACCGCCTACCAAAAATAAATACGACAGTTCCTACTCAAACCTAAGAAAACATTGGTCGCTACGACCAACAGAACATGCTTAAAATGCAACACTACATCAAATCATTTTAATCGTAACAACTTACACGACATTCACCATACTTTATTATGATCAACCACAAACTGATACTTTCACAGCCTGTAAACGAAACATAAAACATACTTATAAAAATTCACTTTATTGCACAACGACTTGCTGTCCTCAGGGGCTGGTGGGTGGGTCAAAATTGGCTCTTCGTTCTGTCCCGAGCTCACGGGTAGCGAGGAGGTGCAGCTTCGGAGCACAAGAACAAGAGGACGTCTTCTGGTCTTGCGTCTCTTTTTATCCGTCTTCAGGGCGGGCGAGAACCCGCCCCTGCCTGCCCCTAGGGCGGGGCTGGCTACGTCGGTGTCTAGGCCAGCCCACTCTAGGGCGGGAAAAGGCGCGCCCCGGCTACGCCGCTTCGGGCATACCAGCCGAGACGCGCCTCCCGCCCAAAAATGGCTTCCCGGGGGGATCGAGGCACTCCGCCATACGTTCGGGGGGACCGAGTGGTCGCCCCTTTCCATATGGCTGAGATACCCGCCACCCCCTCTCAACACAATCCCCAAAAGGAGGGAAACCGGAAACAGTTCTTAAAGTTTTTGGATGTGGGAGGGAGTGACCCTCCCGGCCGTATTTATTAAAACAAAAAATTAAAACATTAAACGTTTCATGTTATGTACAATTTCATTATCACATTGCGATGTTTGGCTATCCTTAACATATTCTCTAATACAGAGGTTCTCCTAGCCGAACTAGCATCCTACAAAACATTCTCTAGAAACACTGAAATTGTACATCCTAACGTTTAAGGGCCAACGGCAAGGTCATAACCGGTGTCAAGATCCCTAACCAGACTTACCCCTCCCACTTGGGAGGGGCGACAGCACAGAGGCTTACCTCAAGTGCAACTACTAACAATTTCCCTTGACTTGACGGGGGCACTTAAGACTCGACGCCATTTAAAGGTCGTTCGAAGACTTGTGTGTGGTATCTAGAAGGTATCGTGGACCTCCCCCCACCGCACACAACTTACCGCATCTGCCGTCGCAGATGACACTGGCCCCGGGAAATTCCCCCAGGAGGGGGCTGTAACCCCTCCTACAAAGGAAGGGGCCTTGACCGCCTTTCCTTTACTTCCGGCGACCCGCCCTTAGACGGGACCGCCTCCCCATTGAGGGGCCAATGGCCACCTCTCCCGAGCGCTCCCATCCGTGTTGGGTGACGCCCACTCATAGGGATCTACCAATTAGTGCTCACCGATCATGACCTTACCGCCTACCAAAAATAAATACGACAGTTCCTACTCAAACCTAAGAAAACATTGGTCGCTACGACCAACAGAACATGCTTAAAATGCAACACTACATCAAATCATTTTAATCGTAACAACTTACACGACATTCACCATACTTTATTATGATCAACCACAAACTGATACTTTCACAGCCTGTAAACGAAACATAAAACATACTTATAAAAATTCACTTTATTGCACAACGACTTGCTGTCCTCAGGGGCTGGTGGGTGGGTCAAAATTGGCTCTTCGTTCTGTCCCGAGCTCACGGGTAGCGAGGAGGTGCAGCTTCGGAGCACAAGAACAAGAGGACGTCTTCTGGTCTTGCGTCTCTTTTTATCCGTCTTCAGGGCGGGCGAGAACCCGCCCCTGCCTGCCCCTAGGGCGGGGCTGGCTACGTCGGTGTCTAGGCCAGCCCACTCTAGGGCGGGAAAAGGCGCGCCCCGGCTACGCCGCTTCGGGCATACCAGCCGAGACGCGCCTCCCGCCCAAAAATGGCTTCCCGGGGGGATCGAGGCACTCCGCCATACGTTCGGGGGGACCGAGTGGTCGCCCCTTTCCATATGGCTGAGATACCCGCCACCCCCTCTCAACACAATCCCCAAAAGGAGGGAAACCGGAAACAGTTCTTAAAGTTTTTGGATGTGGGAGGGAGTGACCCTCCCGGCCGTATTTATTAAAACAAAAAATTAAAACATTAAACGTTTCATGTTATGTACAATTTCATTATCACATTGCGATGTTTGGCTATCCTTAACATATTCTCTAATACAGAGGTTCTCCTAGCCGAACTAGCATCCTACAAAACATTCTCTAGAAACACTGAAATTGTACATCCTAACGTTTAAGGGCCAACGGCAAGGTCATAACCGGTGTCAAGATCCCTAACCAGACTTACCCCTCCCACATGGGAGGGGCGACAGCACAGAGGCTTACCTCAAGTGCAACTACTAACAATTTCCCTTGACTTGACGGGGGCACTTAAGACTCGACGCCATTTAAAGGTCGTTCGAAGACTTGTGTGTGGTATCTAGAAGGTATCGTGGACCTCCCCCCACCGCACACAACTTACCGCATCTGCCGTCGCAGATGACACTGGCCCCGGGAAATTCCCCCAGGAGGGGGCTGTAACCCCTCCTACAAAGGAAGGGGCCTTGACCGCCTTTCCTTTACTTCCGGCGACCCGCCCTTAGACGGGACCGCCTCCCCATTGAGGGGCCAATGGCCACCTCTCCCGAGCGCTCCCATCCGTGTTGGGTGACGCCCACTCATAGGGATCTACCAATTAGTGCTCACCGATCATGACCTTACCGCCACAGGTCCGGATAGTTGACCGGCTATCCGGACCCCCCACAAAACTCCTACCTAAAGGTCATGTTTTAACGATTTTAACCAAGCTAGGAAGTCACCTATGAGTAACTCATTCCCCACCCTCGACAAATGCACACCATCCCCCAGATACATACTGTCATCATTAATACAACTATGCGAGATCGAATGCAATGTCTTGGAACGGAACAACCTACTCACTTTGTTATTCAATTTTTTAACAGAATGATTCAAAGCAGGGATCGAGATAGCCCCCCGCCACACTTTTCGTGGGATCACATGAGACCACGCAATTATGCACCCCGGAACTCTCCTCGCTAACCAACTTACCGTGGAAAGCATAGCCTCCAGGAGAAGTCGTCTACCGGTGGTGACCAAATCATTGCCCCCCAAATGCACTATGACTATGGACGGCGGTGACCTCATCCGCTCTAACAAACCCTCAAAATATTCCTGAAACTGGTCAATACAGAGACCGCCCCTTCCGTAGAAGGACACTCTGTACCCGTATTCCCCAGGTACGTGAATCATGTCACCTGCTTTGAATACGTCTGCGGCCCGTCTCACGTATGAGTGGCCCACGACCCACACCTCCTTCCTCACAGCCGGTGACGTGCGACCGCTGGCCTGGTGTTGGGTCGACTGCACAGTCCGCCCTGCCGCGTAGGCTTGCGCAACTGAAAACAAACAAAAGACAAGAGGCGTGAGTACATGATTACAGCTTCACAACATGTGCAATCGCACGTACCTCTTATAACAATTGGAGGACCAGCGCCCCACACGTTTCACTTGTTCTACGTTAAGACCCCTGGCTGTAGCTTCAGTGGCAGCCCCTATCCGAAAGGAATGGGTCCCAAATTCGCCCGGGTCCAAGCCCGCTGCGGCAATGGCCATTGCAAGCACCCGCTGAAACTGAAACCTCGTCAGCGGGGTGGCGTCTGCATGCCTCAACAATGTCCCCCCCCATGATGCCACCCTTCGTGCTAGGTAATCTTCTAAGCACTGTACCGGACACATGGATGACTCGGGGTTCTTGCGAATGATCGTGCAGTCCCCTCTCCCATCTTGGTCAGTCTTGGACCTGAGAAAGGAGACAATCATCGCATCACCCCTGATCTGAACATGTTCCCTGCACAAGCCCCCCGTCACATCCTGTTTGTTCCTTGCAACTAGCTCACTAACTCTCATAGCCCCGTGAAATGCCAGCGTAAATGCAGTCCGGAACAAACAGGTCTCGAAAGGGGACGAGCATGTGTTAGGGAGTGTGGCCAGTAACTGGGACAACCTGTCTAAACCTATCGGTCGTCTTACGTCTACTCTGCGACCCTCTAGGCGTTGCCACCCACGCAGCGCTTTCTGTACTGTAAAAGACGCTGTTGGGTCCAGGATGCCATGGGCCCTGGCAACAAAAGAAATGGCGGCACGATGCCTTTGGGCCGTAGCCACCGATTTCCCAGCCCTACGTAAGGACATCAGAAAAAGTACAACCCACTCTTCCTGACCCCAAAGTCCCCCTCTCTCTGCCCCCAAAAAGGCTAAATAGGCCTGGAACGCCCCTTCATATGCCTTCCTTGTCCTGGGTGCTAGACTCTCTCCCACGAGGTGACGAAGTTCGGGGCACCGAGAGACCAGAGAGCTTCGGGGAAGGGTGCCGGCTCCGGGTCCGCTGAAGGAAGGAAACCCGAGAAAGCCTGCATGTGAAAACGAGACAGTGCATCAGCAGCCTGATTCATCACCCCTGGGACATGTTTTGCTCTGAATACCACGTTCAGTTGCATACACAGTAGGACAATTTCTTTGAGCAGCCTCAAAATCAATTTACAATGGGCTGCCTGACTATTGATGCATTCTACCACGGTCATATTGTCGGACCAGAACACGACAGAATGATCTCTGAACCCTTCTGGCCAGGTTCTCAGGGCCACCAGAATGGGAAATAGTTCAAGGAAAGCAATATTACTCGTTAGCCCCTTCACATGCCACCATAGGGGCCACCTTTGAGCAGACCACTTTGTGCCGAAGATGGCGCCAAAGCCTATGCTTCCTGCTGAATCTGTCCATAGCCCAAGCTCTTCTGAGGACACGGCTGGCTTGTTCCAGACGACTCGGCCATTGAAGTCCGCCAAAAATGCTAACCAAATCCGCATGTCCTGGCGGACCTCAGCCGATAACCTCGTGCGATGATGACCCTCCTTTAGGCCAACCATCGCTTGGGCAATTGAGCGGGAAAAAGGGCGAGCCATTGGGATCACCCTCAAGGCAAAGTTCAACTTTCCCACTAATTGTTGCAACTGATGCAGTGTAACCTTAGATGCATTCAAACATACCTGGAGGGCTGCCCTGAATTTTAACACTTTGCTAGCTGGTAAACGGAAACACCCCTCCCTTGAGTCCAACTCGATCCCCAAAAACTCGAGGCAAGTCGTGGGACCCATAGTTTTACCCGGTGCCAATGGCACGCCAAAATGACCCATCAACACACAGAATTCAGCTAAGGCCTGAGCACATTCGGGATTTCCGGCGGGACCAAGGAACAAAAAGTCGTCAAGGTAGTGCATTACATTTCGGAAACCCGTTTTCTTCGTGAACACCCATTGCAGGAAAGTACTGAATTGCTCAAAGTAAGCACATGATATAGAGCAACCCATTGGCATACACCTATCCATGTAAAATGACCCCTGGAACCCGAATCCCAAAAGACGCTGATCGTCTGGGTGTACCGGGAGCAACCGGAACGCTGACTCGATATCTGATTTCGCCATCAACGTCCCGGGCCCCAGGCGATTCAAGATGGCTACTGCCTCATCAAACGATGCGTATCGCACCGAACAAACTTCTGGATCAATTGCGTCGTTCACCGAAAGGCCGTGTGGAGCAGACAAATTATGGATCAAACGAAACTCACCTGGGTCCTTCTTGGGGACCACCCCTAACGGAGAACAAACAAAATTCGGTACCGGGAGTACACTAAACGGGCCAGCGACCCGTCCCCGGCTAACCTCTTTCTGAATTTTTTCTTGCACCACAGATGTATGTTGTAAAACAGAAAGTTGATTTTTGCAAATCCCTACACCCTGAAAGTCCCCTACCGGGATGCGGAAACCATGTGAAAAACCGTTCCGCAGCACCCCAGCAGAAGTACGATCCGGGTATTCACTGAGCCAGGGAATCATTGCCAAGGTATCAATCGGGGTTGGTAAAGGCGCCCCTCGGACTGGTTTAGACCTGTTTGGCGCCTCCCCTACCCCCGTTCTCACCCGTTCTGGCTCTGCACGATGACTCAGGATGGGACGACCCACACGTACTACACTCATGTTTGAATTTACACGATCCCGGAGGTCTGGTACATTTCCCTTTGTTGAAATTAAAGCAGAAACCCTTCCTCCCTGTATTGCCTGCGGGCCTCGACTGATCGTCGGTGCTCGTACTTGGTCGAAAGGGCGTCCCCACATTTTGGCGGGAGTAATCTACCACATTGCTCCCAACCAATGGCATCTTTAACATTCCTGATTCTTTCATTTTATCCCATGTTACAGAATCGTAACAATCCCAAGTCAAACCCTTGTTATGTTCCTTTTCTTTCCTGAACAGATTGTCATAACAAAACCAATGGTTACCTTGATACGTTGTCGAGTAACCCATAATTCGTGATTGATAAATGGGAAATTCAGAAAGCAACTCGGGCCTACGTTCCCCCAAAATCGATGTAAAAATACCCCACGCATTGCCCCAGTTGCCAATATTCTCATTTACCTTAAAGGCGGCCATTTTTGCGCGCCAAACACTCGGATGCATTAGGTCCTTCTGACTTTTAACATGCTCCACCTCATAATGATCAACAAGCAAGGAGAAAATATTCACGTACTCCCCAGCCCAGATCTTTTCTTTTATAGCTAAAGGCACATGTTGTCCCAATCTCTCTCTACGAGAGGGTGCTGACTCGTCCCTTGCAATCGGCAATGGCCGCTTACCTGCACCGGACGCAGCTTCGGCCGCTTGCGGCTTGTCTATTCCCGCCAACGGCGCAGTCACTTTAGCTGCATCTCTCTTCTCACGAAGCCCTTTTATCAGCGCCTGTGCCTCGGCAGCCGTGGCGCCATCACTACTATCCCCCAACCAAGCTGCTAGCTGTGCTGCCAGCTCGGGGGGCATGTCTTCTTTGGATGTCGGGGTGACGACAACGGGGATTGGATTCCCCTCCATTGGTACTGGGATCGGCGCCTCGAGCGGTAAAGAGGGGACCGGGACGTCTCCACCGGCTGGAACCCTTCTCGGCCTCTTAGGTCTCCCTCCAGCCGGCGCAGGGCCCGAACCCTCCTCCCCGTCCCGTTTCGCCAACCGTTTCTTTATGTCGGACACCTCTTTGCAAAGGGCCCGCACCATCTGGTCGGTCGTCAATCTCTTTGCGACTTTCTTTGGCATTTCTCCGACGAAGTATCTAGAAGACAAAGAAAAAGATCAAAACGCTCAAAATTGGCTCTTCGTTCTGTCCCGAGCTCACGGGTAGCGAGGAGGTGCAGCTTCGGAGCACAAGAACAAGAGGACGTCTTCTGGTCTTGCGTCTCTTTTTATCCGTCTTCAGGGCGGGCGAGAACCCGCCCCTGCCTGCCCCTAGGGCGGGGCTGGCTACGTCGGTGTCTAGGCCAGCCCACTCTAGGGCGGGAAAAGGCGCGCCCCGGCTACGCCGCTTCGGGCATACCAGCCGAGACGCGCCTCCCGCCCAAAAATGGCTTCCCGGGGGGATCGAGGCACTCCGCCATACGTTCGGGGGGACCGAGTGGTCGCCCCTTTCCATACTCCCTGCCGAATCCGTCCACAGTCCCAGCTCATCAGAGGACACGGCTGGTTTGTTCCAGACGACTTGACCATTGAAATCCGCCAGGAATGCCAACCAAATGCGCATGTCCTGGCGGACCTCGGCCGAGAGCCTCGTGCGATGATGTCCCTCCTTCAGGCCGACCATGGCTTGAGCAATCGAACGAGAAAAGGGGCGGGCCATTGGTATAACCCTCAGGGCAAAATTCAACTGGCCAACTAGCTGCTGTAACTGATGCAGCTTAACCTTGGATCCATTTATACATATTTGCAGGGATGTCCTGAACTTTGACACTTTTTCGGCGGGTAAACGAAAACAACCTTCGCCGGAGTCCAACTCGATCCCCAGAAACTCGAGGCAAGTGGAAGGCCCCACAGTCTTACCTGGTGCCAATGGCACGCCAAACTGATTCATTAAAACACAAAATTGAGCCAAAGCCTGCCCACATTCTGGATCCCCAGCTGGCCCCAGGAACAAAAAATCATCAAGGTAATGCATCACATGTTGGAAACCCGTCTTCTTTGTGAAGACCCATTGTAGAAAACTACTGAATTTTTCGAAATAGGCACAGGATATCGAGCACCCCATCGGCATACACCTATCCATGTAATAATGACCCTGAAACATAAAACCTAGGAGCCGCTGGTCGGCTGGATGTACCGGGAGCAACCGGAACGCTGACTCGATATCAGACTTTGCCATCAGCGCCCCGGGCCCCAGGCGATTCAAAATGGCTACGGCCTTCATTAACAGAAAGACCACGTGGGGCTGATAAATTATGTATCAGCCGGAACTCACCCGGGTCCTTCTTTGGGACCACACCTAAAGGGGAACAAACAAAGTTAGGAACCGGGGGTACAGTAAACGGGCCGGTGACTCGACCTCGAGTCACCTCCTTCCGGATTTTATCCTGTACCACGGTCGTATGCTGCCATACCGATAGCTGATTTTTACATTTCTCCACACCTTGAAAGTCCCCCACTGGGATGCGGAAACCATAAGAAAACCCGTTCCGCAACACCCCAGCAGAAGTACGATCCGGGTATTCACTGAGCCAAGGAATCATTGCCAAGGTATCAATCGGGGTAGGTAAAGGCGCCCCTCGGACTATGTTAGACCTGTTTGGCGCCTCCTCTACCCCCGTTATCACCCGTTTTGGCTCTGCACGTGGACTCAGGATGGGATGATTGCCCACACCCACTACATTCGTGTCTAAATTTACACGATCCCTGGGACCTGGTACATTTACCCCTGTTGAAGTTCCAACAAACCCCCCTTTTTCCTGTATTACCGGCAGGCCTCGAGTGATTGTCGATACCCGCACCTGATCGAAAGGGCGTCCCCGCATACTGGCGGGAGGATTCGCCAACGTTACTCCCCACCAATGGCACTGTCAACATACCAGTCTCCTTCATTTTATCCCAAGACACAGAATCATAACAATCCCAAGTTAAGTTTTTATCATGTTCTTTAGCCTTTCTAAACAGATTATCATAGCAGAACCAATGATTACCCTCATGTGATACCGAGTACCCCATGATTCGTGACTGATAAATCGGCAATTCGTGTAGCAGATCGGGCCTTCGTTCCCCCAAGATCGATGTAAAGACCCCCCACGCTTTGCCCCAATTGCCAATGTTTTCGTTCACCTTAAAGGCGGCCATTTTTGCGCGCCAAACACTCGGATGCATGAGATCCTTCTGGCCCTTAACATGCTCCATCTCATAGTGATCAGTAAGTAACGAGAAAATGTTTACATATTCCCCCGCCCATATCTTCTCCTTAATAGCCAAGGGAACATGCTGACCCACCCTTTCCCTACGAGAAGGTGCAGACTCATCCCTTGCAATCGGCAATGGCCGCTTACCTGAACCGGACGGTGTCTCCGCGACCGAACCTGTCCCCTGTGGCTTCTCTACTGCCGCAGCCGGCGTGGATACCTTTGCTGCTTCCCGTGACTCACGCAGTTGCTTCATCAGCACCTGCGCGTCGACAGCCGTGGCGCCCTCACTATCTTTACCCAACCACGCTGCTAATTGTGCTGCCAGCTCGGGCGGCATATCGTCCCCGGACACGGGGGTGACCACCACCGGAATCGGATTCCCTCCCTCCGGCACGGGGGTGGGTGCCTCTAGCGGGGTACTGGGGCCCGGGATGTCTTCCACAGCTCTCCCTCTCCTGGGCCTCTTGCTTTTCCCCCCCGGGGCTGCTCCCGCCAAAGGACGTTTCGGTCCCCCTTCCTCGTTTTCATCCATTCGCCTCTTCAACTCGGTCATCTCTTTCATAAGAACGCGCAGCATCTGGTCAGTAGTCATGCGCTTTCCCGCCTTCTTCGGCATTCTCCAACAGAGTATCTGGAAAATAAACAAGAAAGATTACAACGCTCAAAATTGGCTCTTCGTCCCGTCTCGAGCTCACGTGCAGCGAGGAGGTGCAGCTTCAGAGCACAGGAACAAGAGGATGCCTTCGGATCTTGCTTCTCCTTTTATCCGTCTTCAGGGCGGGCGTAAACCCGCCCCTGCCTGCCCCTAGGGCGTGGCCAGCCGCGTCAGTGTCTAGGCCAACCCACTCTAGGGCGGGAAAAAGGCGCGCCCCGGCTACGCCGCTTCGGGCATACCAGCCGAGACTCGCCTCCCGCCCAAGATGGCTTCCCGGGGGGATCGTGGTACTCTGCCATACGTTCGGGGGGACCGAGTGGTCGCCCCTTTCCATTCTTTCTGTTTTGAATTACAGTTTCATCTACTTTTTGTCTTTTTGCTACTACCTCACTGGAATTATTCTCATTTCTTCTTTTTCGGCCTACCACACGTTTTTCAAACAGAGGATATTGAGGCAAATGTGGAGCATACTCTCTTCTTAACCTATTGTATTCTTTAACACAACCTAGATCTGCACAAATCTTTGTCTCATCACACTCAATCAAGTACAATCCTGATAAAGTTCTGACTCGTGATAATGCCACATATGCCATACCCTCTTTAAACACAGATCTTCCAATGTTCACCAAAGCACTATCTACACTTAAACCTTGAGATTTATGAATTGTCACCGCATATGCCAAACAAACACGAAACTGTTTTCGGCGAACATATAAGTCTTTTACAAGCAAAAATCTAGCAGAACAACGACTGATTTGTTGCACTTGCTCAATACCATCAAATTGTATTTTTAAACATTCAATTCCATCTCTATTTCTATAATTCACAAAATCAACAGCATAACCCATTGCTCCATTTACCAGACCTCTTTCAACATTTAAATTCCTTCTCAAAATGATACAACAATTTAAACACACATTCAGAGTCTTTTCAAAACCAGCTGTTTTTTACAAATACTTTTCTCGAATGAATCCAATTTTGTTTTCAAATTTTCTGACAAAACAATTGTTGCACCCATATGCTCTATTTTATCTATTGCTTTCAGTTTCACTATCTCTTAATTTTCTAACTTTAACATTTTGTTGTTGAAGATGAAACATTCTTGCTGAGTTGGCATCAAACATATCTCAGATTTCTTCTCAGTCATTTTTTAAAAATATTCTCTGGAAGAATGTTTTCATTTGGATACAAATTTGAAATTAATCGAGCATGTAAAGCTTTTTTCCCAAGCTCACTTACTTTTCCGATTCTTACATCTTGTAGAATATTTTTATAATCTTCATCCTTTGCCTGTCGCATATTTTGAAGCAGTTCAGCATATTTAAAATTTAACCATATATTAATGTTTCGAATGCTTCCAAGGGACTTCCTGGTATCTTCATGCGTAAGCATTTTAAACACTGGTTGTCCTTTTACTGGAGTCAACTGCAGTAGATCTCCAAAAACAATAATGTGTTTTCCTCCAAATAACACATCATACTCTGTTCTAAGAATTTCTTGCATTCTCAAATGCACAAAAGCAAGCATTAGATTTGAGACCATGCTTACTTCATCAATGATAAGAAGTTTCATTTTCTTCAAGACTCTGGAAACTTCAGAACACGCATCTCCAGATAACTTGTTGTAATGCAATTTATTATCATGCTCAACTGGCAGCATCAGTAAACGATGTAGAGTAATCTCTTTAATGTTATGTGCTGCCAGTCCAGTTGGAGCGGTTACAACACACGACAGCGGTGATTCAGTCCTTTTCTGCAAATAAGTTGCAATGGCATTAATCAGAAAACGTTTTCCTGTTCCCGCTTCTCCACTTACGTACAGTCGAACAGGCTTAAATGATGTACATGAGCACACTTTTTTCTCATGTCTGAATCCATGTTCAATCTGTTCTGTAACTTCGTCATGTATCTTTTTCTGCTCAACGTTTAGTTGCTTTACCAAATCTTCTAAGTTAATTCCATAGCTCTTTCCACCTCATCCATGGCAGTTGCAGCTTCATTTTGGATGATTGGTCCTCCTAGTGGATCCTGACTCAATGAAGAAGAACTCTGACTGTCTTGAGAACTGTCTCTAGCAATCTCTTCAGCAATTGTGGTTTTTTCCTCTATTTCTTCGTTCAACATTTGCAGATAATTTCGAAAAACAGGACATTCTATGGTATCCTTAGTTGCATTAAAAGAGTCTTCATAACAGAGAAAATCTCCAAGTCATTCCTCTTCTGTATGCCATGGCTTAAAGATTTGCAAAAGAGCTAAATAGTAAAATTCTCTTTTGTCTGGAGCTTCGCAACTCAATTTTCAATGATTAATCAAATGGCCTTTTCTCTGCTTCACTAGACATCCTTCATACCCAATGACAGCATATTTTCCATTATTGATATCTTCTGTGATGTTTCTCTTATAACTGTAGTTTTGCAGAACTTCATACAAACAAGTGTTCTCAAGGTGAGTACTTCTATTTGGATATTATGTATCCAACATATTTGTCTTCAAAATATCTGTACTGTTTGGTTCTTTCTCCGCCAAATATTCTATTTCTTGTACAGATTTCAAAACTCGGTTTTGTGTTGCAGCAAGACCTAGACTCACCCATATGATTGTTCTTGATTTGGCATAGAGACTTGCTGATGATAACCGATCAGAACATTCATATGCTCCAATTTCTCGATGCGACAACATCTTCAGACTGAAACTGTATAATTTCTTGCTTAGACTCTTTTCATGTGAAGTGTCCTCCCACATTTCCTTCAGTTCTGTCTTTTCTTTTTTTGTGATGTAAGATGTCACATATCAAGCCACAGCAATAGAGTTGTCAGCAATGAACTGAATATCCATGTTAGCATTCCACATGGACAAAATCACTGGGTCTTAGTCGTTGATGTACTTGGACACTTCGTTTCTTTTTAAATTATATGTATTTTTGGGTGATTTCCTTGTCACAGTATGTCGTAGAGATGACATCAAATTATTTACTCTTCCCTTAGAAATCACTGGTCGTGGAAACGCAAAACGACATTTCGTGTAGTACTTTTCCTTGTTTTTTAATTTTCAACGACAGTACTTTCCACAACGATAAGATTGAAAACGTAAAACTTGTTGCCTTAAACTGTTTTCTTCAGTAGTTTTTGGAACAGCACATGTTGAATACTCTTCAATTAAACTCATCACTGTTTCATCCGAATCTGATCCAAATTTGGGTGCATCTTTAATCCATAACAACATATGTATATGAGGAGCACCTCTCGCTTGATATTCCTTCCTCCAAAAGAAATCCAAAACCTCTCCAAGGGGAGGATTTTTTTTGTTGGTAATAAAAGACATCATAGCTTCAAATCTATGATTAAAATATCTGCAAACATTCACTGGATCCAAAGAACACAGTTCTCCAGGTGTTTTCAATTCTATATTTTGTATGTTTCCATTTGCCTCTCGTAGAAATTGAAGTAAGTCGTCCCATGCATACTCAGCACAGCTAAGAGTGAGGAACCATGTAGGAGTTCCTAAGTTTCTTAGCATACATTTCAATTCCCCATGACGACGGAACCAATACTCATTTGTTCCACGCTGACATGCCAGGAGATTGATTAGCTGAGATTCCAAAATACTGTCTTGCAGATTGACTTTCTCCATAAAGTCCCTTGCTGAAACATTTTGCAGATGAGCTCCACTTTTCAATATATGATTAACTGCATAAGAAAGCCCAGACAAATCACTTTCATACAGTAGATGAAACAAATACGGAATGCATTGACGAAACCTTGGATCTTCAGCATATAATCTTAAAGTCCGGTATTCAGCTGCAGGAATTTGAACGGGTCGATCGTCATATCGTCCACCTCGACCTGTTGGAAATAACTGTGGAAAACAACGAGCTTCCAAACTTTCTTCCCATACACTAATAGGACTTTCTTTTGCTGCTTTCATTTGAAACAAGTCAATTGCATTCCCCATTACTTCTTTGGAATGTAAAGGATGAACACTATAATGTTCATATATTTCTCCACTTCTAGATACATCAACTTTTTCAATTTGGCCAACTGAACAATCACTGTCTTCTTCTGTAGCTGTTTCCTCTGCTCCGACTCTTACATCTTTATAGTACTCATTGTTTTTGACCAAATACAACGTTGCCTTTTTGACTTTCCGATCATCCACTAAATCTTGCCAGATTTTCTTTATCTTTGTCGGAACCCCATTAACTAGAATAACCAGAGGATCCTCTTCTACTCTTTCTACACCAATTGTATCAATATTTTTCTTGACATCTAGAGGCAAAGAAACAACTCTTCCCTTTAATCCTCTTTGTAAATCTGTAGGAGGTAATGTCCCTATCTTAGGCTCCATGCGAACAATAGCTTGAAAAGGATGGACACATTGAATCAAAATTGATTCATAAGTATTTAAATCCATCAATTCAGAAGGAATATCTATCAACTGAAGATTATTATGAGCAGCTCTAGCAGGCATTCTATTTTCATTTAATTTTTTCAAACAATAATTACAAATACGCTGATCAAAACTCAAATCAAAAGAATTCTCCACCAACAAACAACTTACAAAATCTTTCCATTCACTATTATTTTCCAATTCACATTTTGCATATAAATCAACTAACCTAGTCTGAATCTTATAATGAGTCAGTCGACAACACACACAAGTTAAATTAGGCCTTTCACTTGATTTCACCTTAAACTTGGTAATTTTCTCGTCAAATTTTTCTGTACTTGAAATCTGTACATTGTCTTCCACATTACCATCCATTACTATATCCATTTCTACACTGTCCTCTTTGTTCCCAAAATAACAAAACTCAATTTCTTCACAAATAGTTTTCACATCTACTTCACATCCATGCAAAAGAGCACTGTTTAACTGTTTAAGCTTAAGTGCTGGACTTTTTGCATAATACAACCTTTTCACTAATTTCCTCACCTTATTATGATGCACTGCTAACATCCTAAAATGATGAAAAACACTCTGACATACTTTTCTAGAAAGACAAGCCAGTGAATGCCCATGCAAACCTGTGCTTTCTCTCACTCTGCAAGGATCTAACTCTTGCAAGATCTTCATTTTTTGTTTTAGACTTTTCTTACTATATGTACGTAAGAAATTTCGAAGCAAATCGATTGAATCCTGTCGCACACTACAAATACTACTGCACTTCCATGTGTACACTGGACCCTAAGTACGTCTCCCTAAAACTTCATCACCTAACACCTCTTCTGCATCTCTAGACATAAGTTTCTCTTTTTCCATCACACAACCATCTTTCACCTCATATGCTCGACCACTTGTGTCAACTGCATGTACCAAATCATTTTCCTGAAAGTAACTCCCCTCATTAAAAAATGGCTCAGAACTTGAACTATGCTTCCATTCTCCAGAAAATACTTCACAAAAATTAGTCCGATGAATAATTCTTTTCCATCTACTGTTCGATTTGAAAACATCAATTGCCTTATTAAGTATCCTAATTTTATTGATTACTAAAATAAATAATTTTTTCTTAACTTCAAAAGCCTGATCAACAATCTTCTCCTCACTGTTCTTTTTCTTGTAAAAAGCAGCTCTCTGTTTACCTTTCTTTTCATTTTTTAGCAAATTTAAAACTACCATATTGCGAAACATTCGTCTACGAATGTCCCTTAATTGATTTAACCTTCTATTGCTATCCATACTCTTCTCTCCTGCTCCAATAGAGTTATTTTTTGAGGGCCTCTCCTTCCTTTTTAGATTTGCTCTCTGCTTCTGGATCTTCACATTACCGTTAACATTTCTTTTTGAACTACATAAGTTGCGAAGAAAAGAATTATTTGTCTTACCAGGAGCTTTTCTGGTGTTTTTTGAAGTACTTGTTGTACAGGATTCCTTTAATTCCTTTGATGATTTTGTTCTTTTACGTATGGTATTTTTTCTACTCCTTTGCCTTGACGGCATTTTTGCTTGCTTTTAAAATAATGATTTCAATCTGTGGTTCTGAAAAAAATAACACATTAAAGACCACTATTAGCAAACAACAAAGTAATGACAAAAAGCAAACGATATAAACACCAATTTGCAACATTTTAAAGTTTATACCACAGCAACTCAGGGCCTTAAATATGAAGGTCTTGCGCCACCAGTGCGTCCCATGTTAAAAGAGAGGCACCGGCACCACAAGACAATCATAAATAAGGGCCAAATGAAAATACCATTGATTTGCCCCCAACATCGTTTTTTGAATACCATTTTAGAAACACAGCGAAGATCCTATGTACAACCACTCAATATCACTTTTGAAACCTCACTGTTTCCCAAAATACAAATCCTCTATCTTGCAAATGTTCATAGCAAGCATTATCAAAAAGCAAAAAACAAACCAACAGCAAACAAACTCAGGGCCTTATTTATGAAGGCCTTGCGCCACCAGAGCATCACTTATTTCCCATGTTTAAAGTGATGCACCGGCAGCACAAGGCAATCATAAATAAGGGCCAAATGAAAATACCATTGATTTGCCCCAAAATTGTTTTTTGAATTCCATTTTAGAAACACAGCGAAGATCCTATGTACAAGGACTCAATTTCACTACTGAACCCTCACTATTTCACAAAATACGAATCCTCTATCTTGCAAATGTTGATATCAAGAATTATCAAAAAGCAAGACACAAACCAACAACAAAAAAACTCAGGGCCTTATTTATGAAGGCCTTGCGCCACCAGTGCGTCACTTTCTTCCCATGTTAAAAGTGACATACCGGCACCACAAGGCAATCATAAATAAGGGCCAAATGTAAATACCATTGATTTGCCCCCAACATCGTTTTTTGAATACCATTTTAGAAACACAGCGAAGATCCTATGTACAAGCACTCAATTTCACTACTGAACCCTCACTATTTCACAAAATATGAATCCTCCATCTTGCAAATGTTGATATCAAGAATTATCAAAAAGCAAAAAACAAACCAACAGCAAACAATTTCAGGGCCATATTTATGAAGGCCTTGCGCCTCCAGAGCGTCACTTTTTTCCTATGTTTAAAGTGATGCATCGGCAGCACAAGGCAATCATAAATAAGGGCCAAATGAAAATACCATTGATTTGCCCCCAAAATCGTTTTTTGAATAACATTTTAGAAACACAGCAAAGATCCTATGTACAAGCACTCAATTTCACTACTGAACCCTCACTATTTCACAAAATACGAATCCTCTATCTTGCAAATGTTGATATCAAGCATTATCAAAAAGCAAGACACAAACCAACAACAAAAAAACTCAGGGCCTTATTTATGAAGGCCTTGCGCCACCAATGCGTCACTTTCTTCCCATGTTAAAAGTGACGTACCGGCACCACAAGGCAATCATAAATAAGGGCCAAATGTAAATACCATTGATTTGCCCCCAAAATCGTTTTTTGAATAACATTTAAGAAACACTGCGCAGAACCTATGTACCACCACTCAATATCACTTTTGAAACCACACTGTTTCCCAAAATACAAATCCTCTATCTTGCAAATGTTCATAGCAAGCATTATCAAAAAGCAAAAAACAAACCAACAGCAAACAATTTGAGGGCCATATTTATGAAGGCCTTGCGCCTCCAGAGCGTCACTTTTTTCCTATGTTTAAAGTGATGCATCGGCAGCACAAGGCAATCATAAATAAGGGCCAAATGAAAATACCATTGATTTGCCCCCAAAATCGTTTTTTGAAAAACATTTTAGAAACACAGCAAAGATCCTATGTACAAGCACTCAATTTCACTACTGAACCCTCACTATTTCACAAAATACGAATCCTCTATCTTGCAAATGTTGATATCAAGCATTATCAAAAAGCAAGACACAAACCAACAACAAAAAAACTCAGGGCCTTATTTATGAAGGCATTGCACCACCAGTGCATCACTTTCTTCCCATGTTAAAAGTGACATACCGGTGCCACAAGACAATCATAAATAAGAGCCAAATGTAAATACCATCGATTTGCCCCCAAAATCGTTTTTTGAATAACATTTAAGAAACACAGCGCAGAACCTATGTACAAGCACTCAATTTCACTTTTGAAACCTCACTGTTTCCCAAAGTACAAATACTCTATCTTGCAAATGTTCATAGCAAACATTATCAAAAATCAAGACACAAACCAACAGCAAAGAAACTCAGGGCCTTATTTATGAAGGCCTTGCGCCACCAGAACGTCACTTTTTCCCATGTTTAAAGTGATGCACCGGCAGCACAAAGCAATCATAAATGAACCCAAATGTAAATACCATTTATTTGCCACCAAAATCGTTTTTTGAATAACATTTTAGAAACACAGCGAAGATCCTATGTACAAGCAATCAATTTCACTACTGAACCCTCACTGTTTCACAAAATACGAATCCTCTATCTTGCAAATGTTGATATCAATTATTATCAAAAAGCAAGACACAAACCAACAGCAAAGAAACTCAAGGCCTTATTTATGAAGGCCTTGGGCCACCAGTGTGTCACTTTCTTCCCATGTTAAAAGTGACATACCGGCGCCACAAGACAATCATAAATAAGAGCCAAATGTAAATACCATTGATTTGCCACCAAAATCGTTTTTGGAATAACATTTAAGAAGCACAGCGCAGGACATATGTACAAGCTTTCAATTTCACTACTGAAACCTCACTGTTTCACAAAATACAAATCCCCTATCTTGCAAATATTCATAGCAAGCATTATTCAAAAACATGACACAAAGCAACCAGAAAGAATCTCAATCTGCTTCCAAATCTGAGGTAATGCAGGTGACATCATTCTAAAAGGTTCAAATATATTTATTTAATGAGACAAACACTATTAATTACTTCTCAAAAATATAAAAGCCATTCTTTTACCCCAAAATGGTTTTTTAAATAACTTTTTACAAACACAGCACAAGTCCAATGTACAAGCAATCAATTTCACTACTGAAACTTCACTATCTGCTTCCAAATATTCTCCATAGAGCAAATAAGTCTCTATCTAAATTAAATGAATCATTACTTACCTTTACAAATGCTTTGGGAGATTGAGAACAGTGTCAGACACACACACCAATTTTTCTTTAGCAGAGCAAAAGGTGTGCACTCAATACACTGAAACCAAGACTGGCATAGAAATTCTCTAATTCTACACACATATGCCTTATTTCAACCAATCAAATGTCTTCCCTCACTATTTTCAAACCAACACTCTCAGTTTCAAAAGTTTATTCTACAATGTTGCAAATTAAGTCAGCAAGGATGTTTGACATCTCAATACACCAGCTCATCCAGGGCATTATTGCTTTTAGTGACTTTTTCTTAACCATTCAAATTGCTTCTTTCACAAAACACAACCATTCACCCTAACTTTCAGTTTTCAACTATCTGAATCCACCAATCATTGCTTGTGATTCAACAGCAGGGAAACTCCACAATTATTTTTTTGTAAACTCCTACTGTTCCAAATGCCATTTCATTCCCACACTTAATCTGACTGCACCAGAACATTCTCTCATCATGTATTCTGTATGGATTATTGGACATAGCTACATCCACTGGGCTCAAAGGTATGCAGCAAGCAGAAATTATCACAACCTTGATTTATCAAATGTGGAAATCAAGTGGATTAGCCAGAGAGGATTGAGATGTCACCAATTGATACCATTGGTGAAAACCTTTTTTGCATCTGCCAAACCCTGACCTCTTAATAGTGCACTGTGGTGGAAATGATTTAGGCACTATGACTGGGGTTGGTCTGGAAATGCTTTTAAAGGACACCTTTGTTCAATTGATGACACTTTTTCCACAAACTGCCTTGGTATATTCCAATATATGCCAAAGACAGAAATGGAACTGGTCCAACCAATTTTGTCCAAAATTTGAGAAAGCACGGAAACATGTGAATAAATCTGTTTCTGCTTACATGAGAGACTATGGAATGGGTTCAATATACAACAACAACTTGCGTTACAACATGCAAGACATCTACAGAGGAGATGGTGTGCACTTCTCAGATGAGGGGAATAGAATATTCCTCCTGAATTTAAGACTGTGTATTGGAACCTACTTGTAGGTACTTAAATCAGCCACAGAACCCAAAAGCTCTTTTCAGAGCTACCCTGCCTCTGATCACTCACAATGATTTTCTTTTTCAAACTTTTTTCACTATTTTTCACCAAAGTACGCTCCCCGGTACGCTCCCCGGTGCGCGTACCGGGCGCTCCCCCCGCGAACAATTTAAAAATGTTTTTTTTTGGGGGGGGGGGACATAAATGGGCCTTCTAAATCCCCCCCAGAAAACCTAGAGGGTCAGGAAGTGTCTACCGTGCCCCCTATGCCCGGGATGCCCGTCACCCCCTCCCAACACAATCACCAAGGATGGGAAGACGGACGCAGTTCTGAACTTTTGGAAGGCGGGAGGGAGTCACCCTCCCGGCCGTATTTATTAAAATATGAAACAAAATTAAAACATTAAATAAAAGTTTCATAATCATGTACAATTTTCATTTATTACATTTCGATGAAGACATGTTATTTGGCTAACCTTAACAAATCTCTAATACAAAGGTATCCTAGCCGAGTCTAACATCCTCCAAATGCATACTTTCTAAATTAAAATTGTACATCCTAGCATTAAGGGCCAACGGCAAGGTCTTAACCGGTGTCAAATCCCTACTATCAAAAACTCTCGCCCTCACGGTGTGAGTGATTGCGCGCAGAGGACTGTACCCTCATGGCCAACTGTAATTTCCCTTGTCTTGTTGGGGGCCCCTCTTTCCGCTCGACGCCATCTTAAAGGTCGTCCGAGCACCCGTGTGAGGTATCTGTAGGAAGGACAGCGTGGACTCCCCCCCCACCCCCACACTCTCTATCACATCCGCCGTCGCGGATATCCGGGCCCCGGGAAATTCGTAGGAGGGGCATATAGCTGCCTCCTCCCCTGGGAGGGGCCTATGGCCGTCTCCCCTTAGGCGACCCATCCTTAGTGGGTGCTGCCTCCCAGTGGGAGGGGCCAATGGCCGCCTCCCCCCGGGCGCTCCCATCCATAGTGGGTGGCGCCCCCCCTCTAGGGACCTTGAAATTACTGCTCACCGATCATGACCTTACCGCCCGACCAAAAAATAAATATGACATTTGTTCACCTACTAAGGAAGAAAATATCAGCCTGTCTAATTGTATCACACTGTTTACTCCTAAAAGAAAAACAGACAGACAAAAGTCACATCGTCAATCTAGACATTCATTCTCCTGCTATACGGAGGGAAAAAAGATGTTATCAGAGCAAAACTTTATTGCAAACCAACAATGCCATAAGGGGCTGGTGGGTGGGTCGAAAATGGCTCCTGTTTCGTCGAGGGCTCACGAGCAACGAGTGGGGGCATCCTTCCAAGCACAGGAACAAGAGGACGCTTCTTCGGATTCCCCCTCTCTTTATTCTTCTTCGGGAGGGCATGTACCTGCCCCAGGTACGCCTACTGGGTGTGGTCATCGGTGTAGGTGTCTAGGACAACCCCTCTTGGGCGGGAAAGAGGCACGCCCCAGCTACGCCGCTTCGGGCATACCAGCCGAGACACGCCCCCGCCCAAAATGGTTTCCCGGGAGGATCAGGGCACCCGATCATACGTTCGGGGGGACCGAGTGGTCGCCCCTTTCCATATGCCCGGGATGCCCGTCACCCCCTCCCAACACAATCCCCAAGGATGGGAAGACGGACGCAGTTCTGAACTTTTGGAAGGCGGGAGGGAGTCACCCTCCCGGCCGTATTTATTAAAATATGAAACAAAATTAAAACATTAAATAAAAGTTTCATAATCATGTACAATTTTCATTTATTACATTTCGATGAAGACATGTTATTTGGCTAACCTT
Organism: Lissotriton vulgaris; assembly: GCF_964263255.1. NCBI lineage: Eukaryota > Metazoa > Chordata > Amphibia > Caudata > Salamandridae > Lissotriton > Lissotriton vulgaris. Next base: position 58,705 of record NW_028245763.1, on the reverse strand, counting down.
AACAAATCTCTAATACAAAGGTATCCTAGCCGAGTCTAACATCCTCCAAATGCATACTTTCTAAATTAAAATTGTACATCCTAGCATTAAGGGCCAACGGCAAGGTCTTAACCGGTGTCAGATCCCTACTATCAAAAACTCTCGCCCTCACGGTGTGAGTGACGGCCGCGCAGAGGACTGTACCCTCATGGCCAACTGTAATTTCCCATGTCTTGTTGGGGGCCCCTCTTTCCGCTCGACGCCATCTTAAAGGTCGTCCGAGCACCCGTGTGAGGTATCTGTAGGAAGGACAGGCATATTATCAGACCAGAATACCACCGAGCGGTCTCGGAACTCGTTCGGCCATGCCATTAGAGCTACAAAAATAGGGAATAGCTCGAGGAACCTTATGTTACCTGTGAGACCGCTGGTGTGCCACCACGTCGGCCATGTTTGCGCCGACCATCGATTACCAAAGATGGCGCCAAATCCCAAGCTTCCCGCCGAGTTGGTCCACAAACCCAGCTTGTCCGAGGACGCTGGCGGCTTGTTCCACACCACTCGACCGTTGAAGTCCGCCAGGAATGCCAACCAAATGCGCATGTCCTGGCAAACCTCTGCAGACAGTCTCGTGCGGTGGTGTCCTTCTTTGAGACCAACCATAGCTTGTGCAATAGAGCGTGAAAAGGGGCGGGCCATTGGTATCACTCTCAAGGCGAAGTTAAGCTGACCCACTTCTTGCTGTAACTGGTGCAGGGTCACTTTAGTCTTACCAAGGCAAAGTTCCAGGGAAGCCCTAAATTTAGATACCTTCCCCACAGGCAAACGGAAACATCCCTCCACAGAATCGAGCTCAATTCCCAGAAACTTGAGTGAAGTAGATGGTCCAACCGTCTTACCGGGTGCCAATGGCACTCCAAACTCCCTCATAAGGATGCAAAAATCGTGTAGCACCTGCGCACATTTCGTGTCGCCGGCTGCTCCCAAGAACAGAAAGTCATCTAGGTAATGCATAACATGCCTATGCCCCGTGGCCTCGGTGAATGCCCACTCTAAGAAACAGCTGAATTTTTCAAAATAGGCACAAGAAATGGAGCAACCCATCGGCATGCATTTATCCATGTAATAACGTCCTTGGAATGCAAAACCTAGCAAACGCTGATCCTGTCGGTGTACCGGGAGCAACCGGAACGCTGATTCGATATCTGATTTCGCCATCAGCGCTCCGGGGCCCAGGCGATTTAACATGGTGACGGCATCATCGAACGATGCGTACCGCACCAAACAGACTTCTGGGTCAATAGCATTGTTTACTGAGAAACCCCTTGGAGCAGACAGATTATGGATCAGCCTAAACTCCCCCGAGTCCTTTTTGGGGACCACCCCTAATGGGGAGCAGATGAAATTCGCCACTGGCGGGAGCTGAAAAGGCCCAGCCACTCGGCTTAGTCTCACCTCTTTATCGATTTTTCTTTCCACCACACCTGGATTTTGTTGTGCCGAAAGCTGGTTTTTGCAAAAAGGTTCCCCACGAAAATCCCCCGCCGGGATGTGGAAGCCATATAAGAATCCCTTCCTCAACACCCCAGCGGAGACATAATCCGGGTATTTGTTTAACCAAAGAGTCATAGCCATGAGATCAACGGGAGTAGGCAATTGTACCCAACAACAATCCACCTCAGTCCTGCTTGGACCCTCCTTTACCTCCCGACCCACTATTGTTCGATCTGCATGAACTCTCCGTGTGAGAGGGATTCCCACAACCCGCACACACGTGCTTGAACCTACATGTACCTTGCGGTCTGTTGCAATTGCCTCTATTGAAGCCCCAACAAACCCCCCGCTTTCCACCATTCCCGCCGGATTTCCGCTGGTGATCGTCGCCGGTGCCTGCTCGAAAGGGCACCGTGGGCTTCTGGCGGGAAACCCCCGACCCATTCCCACCTGCCGAGGGAGTTCTTGCAGCCCCAGGCAGGAGCTGTTTATGCCAAGAAATGGAGTCGAGGCAATCCCATGTCAGAGAGGAATCATACTCTTTTGCTTTACGGAACTTCATGTCGTAAACTTTCCATTCACCACCCTCATACGTTTCATAAAAATCCATTATACGTGCCTGATAACAAGACAGCTCGGGCAATACCTCGGGCTTACGTTCCCCAATAATCGCAGTAAACATTGCAAAGGCCTTAGCCCAATTTGTTATCGTCTCCTCAACCCTGAACTCTGCCATCTTGGCGCGCCAGACGCTCGGGTGCCACAAATCTTTCTGTGTTTTAGCATACTCCATCTCGCGATGGTTAGTTAACAACGAAAACATATTGACATATTTGTCTGCCCAGATCAACTCTTTTGTGGCCAACGGTATATGTTGAACCACCCTCTCCCGCCTTGAGGGTAATGAGCCCTCCCCTGCCACTGGCAAGGCGAGCTTACCTGGTGCGGTCGTTGTTCCCGATGTTTTCTCGAGACCTGCTGCCGGTCCTTCTGGTGTCACCTGTGGGGAGACAAGAGGGAGATTCGCCTTTGCGGCATCTCGCGACTGCCGCAACTGCTGGATTAGTAATTTGGCCTCTTCGGCCGTGTCTCCTGGCGCCGTAGCACCTCCTGCCTTCTTATTGAGCCATGCGGCCAACTGGGCGGCCAATTCAGGAGGCATATCCTCCTCGTTAGCGGGCGTAATCACAACCGGAATCGGTTGACCCGCGTCAGGGGTTGGTACTGGGCCATCGGCTGGTACGGCAGGGCTGACCGGGGGCACCTCAGGGACCGGATCCTCCCCTGCCGCTGCCCTCCTCTTGACCCGTTTCCCTCTACCCTCGGGGACGACTCCCGGCAATGCAGGGCCTATTACCTTCTTCGGGTTACCAGGCTTGTTCATTGTGGCCGGTTGCTTCTTGATGCCCGCCATATCCCGACCAAGCGCTGGGACCTGCCCGATGCTCCGTTCTATTCTCGCCATTCAGTTCACCAACATGCGAAGCACCTGGTCTGTCTCGGAACCCTTTCCTGCCTTCTTGCCAGACATGGTTTCGATTCTCCTCCGGGTCGATCGACACGGTCCTGGATCCTGCTGTACAGTCACTGAAAGAGAAACACAAGAATTACAAGTTCTCAAAAATGGCTCCTTGTTCCGTCGAGGGCTCACGAGCAACGAGTGGGTGCAGCCTTCCAAGCACAGGAACAAGAGGACGCTTCTTTGGATTCCTGCTCTCTTTATTCTTCTTCGGGAGGGCGTGTACCCGCCCCAGGTACGCCTACTGGGCATGGTCATCGGTGTAGGTGTCTAGGACAACCCCTCTTGGGCGGGAAAGAGGCGCGCCCCGGCTGCGCCGCTTCTGGCATACCAGCCGAGACACGCCCCCCGCCCAAAATGGTTTCCCGGGAGGATCAGGGCACCTGATCATACGTTCGGGGGGACCGAGTGGTCGCCCCTTTCCATTCTACTCATTCCCAACATTGTTTGTCCTCCATCTTGTGTCTCAATTCTACCGAAACACAAAATGGAGGACTCCCGTAACGCTTCCGGTGCGCGTACCGGGGCGCGCACCGGTAAGCGCTCCTAAAAAAAAGGTGGGAAAGTAATTTACAGAAAAACCACTGGAGACACTTACACCAAATATAGAATACGCCCTACTACATAGCAGTCCCTAACATTTACACAAATTTGGTGGTATTCCATTGGGCCATTTGGGCTGTAGCCCTGTCTAAATATCCTGAGGTAAATTACATGACAAAAACACATATGAAACTGTTTGAATTTTGAACCAATTAAAATGTTACTTACATTTTGTACTTTTATGTGCTGACATTTGATTGGTTAAGTTCATGAATATATATGAAAAATCAGAGGGAAACACAGCCATTTTGATTAACACTACCTAAGGTACATTTGGAAAAAATTTTGACAGAAAACTTCAACTAATTTGAAAAAGGTAAGTTGTTAATTTGAAAGTAGAACTATGTTATGCACTTTAAGTTAATTTGGGAAAACGTTTTCAGATAGTTATATACTGTCCCTCTGTAATAGTTAGACATTGAGATAGGCTTGTCTATTATATTTATGGATTGAGTTAGGCTTCTCTGGTATAATTATGAATTTACTTAGGCTTCATCACAGGCACTTTTTAATAGTTCTACTTCATGCCTGAAACCATACACTGCCCAAAGATAACTTCACTGTTAAAAACTCACAAGTACCTGTCTGAACTTAAACCCAACAGTGCCCTATCTCTACTGATATATTTATTTTTTATGCAATTTACAGCAATAAAATGGAAGGACAACAAAATGAAATTAATATTTCATTTGAAATTAAAATGGAAAACAATCCTAAGGAAGACAAAGATGAAATAGACTTTTTGGATCACTCTCTGCACCAAGACTGAATTAATTGTGTAGAAGAAATTGAATCATGGAATGAAAAGGAGGACATACCTGATGAATTAATGTTGCAAATTCTTTTAGATTTTGAAAAATCACAACAATAAATTTTTATTTAAAAATTAAAAATTGTTTGAGACATTATTCTTTTTTCTATGTAAATTATGAAATAGTACCAAAATAGATATAATATAAAGTGAGACCATGTCATGAGTGATGTAATATTTGATGTCATCAGCAGTGCATTGTGGGCGCGTGAGGTATAGTTAGCTGAACTAACTATAACGGGGGAATTTCAATGGTTTTGTATGAGTGAAATATATGTATATATATATATATATATATTCACAGAAAAAACCATAGGTTATAGTGGATATATAGTTAGGAATTTGCATTTACAAAACCTTGAAAATTCAATGAAAAAACCATAGGTTATAGGCCATATATAGTTAGGAATTAGCATTTACAAAACCTTATTTTACTCGCATAAAACCATTGAAATTCCATATATAGTTAGCTAACTATAAGCGCTAACTATATATCGCGCACCCGCAATCCACTGCTGATGATGTCACATATTACATCATTCATGACATGGTCAGTGACATCACTGATGACATCACTGATTACAACATCCAGTGACTGTATGTTTCTGTAAAGTTAAAATATGTTTCACATATTGAAGAATGAGTGGATGTATAAGTGTCTGGATGAAGAATTTAGTAGGTGCATGACTGACTGTATGAGTGAGTGATTAAATGTGTCTCACTGAGTACATGGGTTAGTGACTAAACTGTCTTAATTCGTGCATCAGTATGTTTGTTGTTGTGTAAGCTGCTGCATGTGTTGATCAGTAGCTATAAGAGTAGCCATATGGGTTATTGATTGGTTGCCCAAATATTTGAATGGGAGGCTGAGTGTGTGTGTGGGTGGCTGGGAGGTGCGTGACTCTGTGCATAGATGTGTAAGCAGTTGATTCACTAGGAGTATGAGTTCAAGAGTGCATGTGGAAACAGCTATATGAGCGGTTGACTGTGCATGGGTGTGTTGGTGAGTGAATGGATTTCTCATTGCTACATGTGCAAGTAAGTACGTATGTAAAACACAATACATGTGAGAGTTGAGATATATAAATAACTGAACATAAGAGCCAGTGAATGTGTGAGTGGCTGTATCGATCACTGTGAGCTTGTATCAGGGATTATAGAAGAGAGTAAATATGTGTTATTATATGTTTGAATAAGTAAGATGTGTATAACTGTATAGTTGAGGAAATGGAGGTGTGATTGATTCTTTGCATGACTGACTAGGTGTGTGAGTAAGTCCATGGATGAGTGACAGTCTGTGAGTGTCTGTTTATACTGAGTGTATGTAAGGTTATATTAGAGTCTGAAGAGGTTCATTGTATTATCACATGAGTGATGTGATCAGTGATGACAAATGAGATGTCATCAGTGATGTCATTTGAGTTGTCATCAGTGATGTCATTTGAGATGTCATCATTGATATCATTTGAGTTGTCATCAGTGATGTCATTTGAGATGTCATCAGTGATGTCATCAGTGATGTCACTGACCATGTCATGAATGATGTAATATGTGACATCATCAGCAGTGGATTGCGGGTGCGCGATATATAGTTAGCGCTTATAGTTAGCTAACTATATATGGAATTTCAATGGTTTTATGCGAGTAAAATAAGGTTTTGTAAATGCTAATTCCTAACTATATATGGCCTATAACCTATGGTTTTTTCATTGAATTTTCAAGGTTTTGTAAATGCAAATTCCTAACTATATATCCACTATAACCTATGGTTTTTTCTGTGAATTTCATTGGTTTTTTAATAGCAAATATGAAAAGCTTTAAAATGTCAAGTACGTGATAGATAAAAACATTTTCGTATTTATGCACGCTGATGTGCTTTGAACGCTGCCCCCCCCCCCTCCCCTCTTTTGCCTTTGTTAGTACTCTCTCTTTGCAGATACAGAAGGGTAGTTAACGCAGGCCTTTACCCCCGTTGTAATCCGTCGTACCTCCTTGTCTCTCCATTTGATTGATTGTTGTCCAAGCATTTACTGTTTTAGAATTGGTTCTCTTTGGATCATTCTCTATTTACAAACAAGCACAAAGTCGCAATACTCTGTTTAGTCTTTGCAGATAGTGAAAAATCGTGTAAAAAAATAAAAGTAATCGAGCAAAATCAGTAGGCCACTAATTGGATCTCTTTTTGACCTCGCTAAAATAGAAATATTAGGAACAACCCTTCTTGAGAAATACGAAAATAGTGAGATGAACTGAGCTCCACACCATGAGGGCTGCAAGACAGCTCGGCTCCATCACCCATCCCGCACAAAATAATGACAAACCCTATGCAAATATTAAAAATATAGACAACACACCAGCAAAGAAATAGGGTAAAACATTTTATTAAAAAACTATTTACATAACGTTGGTTTATAAGATGATGTCAGTAGTGGACCGATGTGTGAATAGATCGAAAACAGGACAAGGCTCCAAGATCCGGATAGCAAGCTCCTGGATGTTGGGTGCCATAGTTTAGAGTTCTGAATTTCAGCCTTTTTCAATGCCTGTGCTTTGTTGAATCAAAATGGCGGCTTGACACAAAGCTGACTCAAGCGTTGTTACTGATGCTATGCAGACCAAAACTGGTTTTCAGTTTGTACATTTTTCTAGATTTTTCAATCCAAGTTTGGTTGACTTTGTAGAACGATGGCTTCAGATTTTCAACATACGGTGTGGTGGCGCTGACTGGGAGGGGGCGCTTCGCTCCTGCCCCCTCCCCAAGTAAGATTTTCATACGTGAAAGTACGTTAATGGTTTTGGTCCCCGAGATGCTTCGATGTCACTACCATTCTCAAATAGCATAAGTTCTGGATGTTGGGTGCCATAGTTAAGAGTTCTGAGCAGCGCTTGTAACACTGTCTGAAGCTTATTTCCTCCTACTGCAGCTTCACTATTCTCAAAGTAAGTGAGTGTCGTTTGTGGACCTGACTGCATTAGAAAACAATATGATATGTTACCTTCCTAAACAGCTTGACGGAGGCCCCTGAGGGGCGCTGTGATGGCCATGGACTCGGAGAAGACGCTTGGCTCCGACACCCTCCCCAAGTCTTATAGCACTGGTGTAGCCTGAGATCGCCCCCGACATAGGCGGCCGGCTCCCGGGGTCCGGCGGTACTTTTTGCCTTTTGATGACTCTTCAATTCTGGACCTTGTCCCACAATCCGTTTGACCTGAAGACAAGCTGTAGTGAGGCGCCCCTTTATCGTTTTAGTTGCCATTCCGCCCGCTTTTGCTACACTGTGCCTCTTCCGCCATTCAGCTGTTTTCCGCCCGCTCTTGCGACTACAGCGTCTCGCTCACCATGTAGTTGAGATGCGCCCGCTCTAGCGGTGCAGCGATAGGCGGCTGCCACAGGACTCTCAAAATGGCGGCCGGCTCTTCGGTTTTGGGCCTGGTCCACTGAAATGGCCCTGGGACACCTTGGAAGTCGGACGCTTGTCTGCTAGGGCTTGGATCCCATTCTCGAAAAGCGTCCCCTCAGCCGTGAAGATTCTACAAAAGTCTTGGGGGCCTCCGACTCCCGCAGGCTTCTGGTGGGGAGCGGCTGCCATGATTGCTCGTGGAATGGCCACGACGGAGCTACGAGATGGTAGTGGTCTCATGCTGACGCCAGCTTTAGTCTGAAACATCCAGAAACACTGTAGACTACCAATTCGATCAGTTCCGGTAGCGCCCCAACATGACCCGGAAGAGAAGAACTTGCCCTCCCCTCTTTGACTGATGGTTCTTGTTGCCTGTCCCCTCTGTTGTCATTTAATAGAACTTTTTGGACTGCTGAAAGGGGTTGTGTTCTGAACGCTGGTTGGTGGAGACATTTAGACTATATTCTTGACCTACGTTGTCGCGTAATGCGTTTTATGACACGCCGCGTTAGCGCACCCGGAAGTGATCCGAGGCGCGGCGCGCAGCGCGTAACGTAAGCATAACAGGTCATGTGACTTGTTAATAAAACTTTTCATTGGTTCATTTTACTTTTGTTAATTTAATGATGAAAAGCTTGGTCATATGACCTAAAAATTACGCTTTTTATTATTTTCGAACAATATTTTTTTTTCAAACATATGTTATAATATTCCAGGCTAATGTACTTTCCCGGAAAATTTACAACTGTCTGGCAAGTAAAATATATTCCTTTTTCGAGAAAAAGGGCGTTTCTTCCTTCCATGACGGAGCCGTTGAGTAAAAGAGATTCGGCCTGCTGTCTTAGTCGCCGATACGCCTGATTATCAGATTCTTATCGATCACTTTATGTTGCAGACATGAAAAACACAACTGCCCTTGACCATTTATCTTTACTGCGTTCCTACATATTATACCTTTTATCCGTCATGTAATTGGACTGCTTTATTTCACTTGCCTTTTACTGATTCAAAAACAGTCACTAAAAGTAAAAACTTTACAAATGAAAATACTACTACCGTGTTTTGTTTTAAAAACCTTTATTGTGAAAATGTCAGTATACAAATACGGGCCTATAACCACGTGGGCCGGCCACGGAGCAAACTCAAATCGTATATGATGAGGAGACATTTACACTGTAGAAGAACGTAACGAGCGGGCCATTAGGTGACAAGAACAAAGGTGTCTAACAGTTGCGGTATCGGTGGACGTACATTTTGTAATTAAAATACGACAGGGCCACTTACAATAACATTTTCTAGATATACATTTGCGGGCAAAGAGTTACGAGTCCCATTTATACCGGCGCCATTTTGGGCGAGGCCGGGCAGGTCCAAGATATAGTCAAAATGTCTCCACCAACCATCGGCCAGACCAGAACCCCTTTCGGCCCTTTATGTTACAAGATGATGTCTTCCATTCAGAAAATATTGGTGGCAGCATTTTGAAAGGAAACAGAAACAGCCGTTCTCCTAGTGAGTTTCACATTGTTACATTTAGGAAGAATGTTGAAGAGTAGTATGTGGAAAATCTGAAGCCATTTTTCTACAAACTCTCAATCAGACTTGGATGGAAAAAAAAACCTGAAGAATGTACAAACTGAAAACCAATTTTTGTCTGTATAGCACCAACAGTAACGCTTGAGTCAGCTTTGTGTCAAGCCGCCATTTTCATTCAATCAATAGCGTCCCCCTGCACACATTCAGGGACCTGGTCGTGTCTTCAGATGAAACGCATTGTAGGAAAAGAAGCAGAAAGGAAAAGGAAAAAAGTTCCGCCGGACCTAGTGAAGCTGCAGCAGGTGCAAATAAGCTTCAGACAGTCTTACAAGCACTGCTCAGAACTCTCAACTGAGGCACTCAACATCCAGGACTTGCCATTCGGATCTTGGCGCCTTGTATTTTTGTTTTGTTTTTGATGGAAGGGAAAGAACAAAAAACAGACATTGAAAAAGGCTCAACAGTGCAGGGCGCCTTGTGCTGGTTCCGACCTATTCACACATCGGTCCGCTACTGACATCACCTCATAAACCAACGGGGCACCCCACGCCGACTTTCGGCGCAGCATTGTAGGATGGACACACCAGTGCGGCAATTTGATGGATACCACCTCGGTGCCATCCAGATCTCGGCGCGTTCATTCATTCAATAGCGTCCCCCTGCACACATTCAGGGACCTGGTCGTGTCTTCAGAAGAAACGCATTGTAGGAAAAGAAGCAGAAAGGAAAAAGCAACAAGTTCCGCCGGACCTAGTGAAGCTGCAGCAGGTGCAAATAAGCTTCAGACAGTTCTACAAGCACTGCTCAGAAATCTCAACTGAGGCACTCAACATCCAGGACTTGCCATTCGGATCTTGGCGCCTTGTGCTGGTTCCGACCTATTCACACATCAGTCCACTACTGACATCACCTCATAAGCCAACGGGGCACCCCACGCCGACTTCCGGCGCAGCATTGTAGGATGGCCACACCAGTGCAGCCACTTGCTGGACACCACCTCGGTGCCATCCGGATCTCAGCGCGTTCGAGTCACTGTGCCGGAAGAGTGACCGGAACTCAGCTGAACACGCCGTCTTTCGGCGCAGCATTGTAGGATGGCCACACCAGTACGGCAATTTGCTGGACACCACCTCGGCGCCATCCGGATCTCGGCGCGTTCGAGTCACTGTACCGCAACAGTGACCGCAATTCAGCTGGACACGCCGTCTTTCGGCGCAGCATTGTAGGATGGCCACACCAGTGCGGCAATTTGCTGGACACCACCTCGGTGCCATCCGGATCTCGGCGCGTTGTGCTGCCTTCGGCCTATTCGCACATCGGTCCGCTACTGACGCCGCCTCACGTGCCAACGGATTTTCTACGCTTTTTGTAGCCCTATGTCGCATAACAGGTCATGTGACTTGTTTATAAAACTTTTCATTGGTTCATTTTACTTTTGGTTTCCTAAAGATGGAAGGCTTGGTCATATGACCTAAAAATAACACTTTTCATTGGTTTAGAACATTTTTTTTTCCCAAACGATGAAAGCCCCACCTTGTTTCTGGATCATTCAGACTGAAGCTGGCGTCAGCATGAGAGCACCACCATCTCGTGGCTCCGTCGTGGTCATTCCGCGAGCAATCATGGCAGCCGCTCCCCACCGGAAGCCTGCGGGAGTCGGGGGCCCCCAAGACTTTTATACAATCTTCACGGCTGTTTAGGAAGGTAACATATCACATTGTTTTCTAATGCAGTCAGGTCCACAAACGACACTCACTTACTTTGAGAATAGTGAAGCTGCAGTAGGTGGAAATAAGCTTCAGACAGTGTTACAAGCGCTGCTCAGAACTCTTAACTATGGCACCCAACATCTAGAACTTATGCTATTTGAGAATGGTAGTGACATCGAAGCATCTCAGGGACCAAAACCATTAACGTACTTTCACGTATGAAAATCTTACTTGGGGAGGGGGCAGGAGCGAAGCGCCCCCTCCCAGTCAGCGCCACCACACCGTATGTTGAAAATCTGAAGCCATCGTTCTACAAAGTCAACCAAACTTGGATTGAAAAATCTAGAAAAATGTACAAACTGAAAACCAGTTTTGGTCTGCATAGCATCAGTAGCAACGCTTGAGTCAGCTTTGTGTTAAGCCGCCATTTTGATTCAACAAAGCACAGGCATTGAAAAAGGCTGAAATTCAGAACTCTAAACTATGGCACCCAACATCCAGGAGCTTGCTATCCGGATCTTGGAGCCTTGTGCTGTTTTCGATCTATTCACACATCGGTCCACTACTGACATCATCTTATAAACCAACGTTATGTAAATAGTTTTTTAATAAAATGTTTTACCCTGTTTCTTTGCTGGTGTGTTGTCTATATTTTTAATATTTGCATAGGGTTTGTCATTATTTTGTGCGGGATGGGTGATGGAGCCGAGCTGTCTTGCAGCCCTCATGGTGTGGAGCTCAGTTCATCTCACTATTTTCGTATTTCTCAAGAAGGGTTGTTCCTAATATTTCTATTTTAGCGAGGTCAAAAAGAGATCCAATTAGTGGCCTACTGATTTTGCTCGATTACTTTTATTTTTTTACACGATTTTTCACTATCTGCAAAGACTAAACAGAGTATTGCGACTTTTTGCTTGTTTGTAAATAGAGAATGATCCAAAGAGAACCAATTCTAAAACAGTAAATGCTTGGACAACAATCAATCAAATGGAGAGACAAGGAGGTACGACGGATTACAACGGGGGTAAAGGCCTGCGTTAACTACCCTTCTGTATCTGCAAAGAGAGAGTACTACTAAGGCAAAAGAGGGGAGGGGGGGGGGCAGCGTTCAAAGCACATCAGCGTGCATAAATACGAAAATGTTTTTATCTATCACGTACTTGACATTTTAAAGCTTTTCATATTTGCTATTAAAAAACCAATGAAATTCACAGAAAAAACCATAGGTTATAGTGGATATATAGTTAGGAATTTGCATTTACAAAACCTTGAAAATTCAATGAAAAAACCATAGGTTATAGGCCATATATAGTTAGGAATTAGCATTTACAAAACCTTATTTTACTCGCATAAAACCATTGAAATTCCATATATAGTTAGCTAACTATAAGCGCTAACTATATATCGCGCACCCGCAATCCACTGCTGATGATGTCACATATTACATCATTCATGACATGGTCAGTGACATCACTGATGACATCACTGATGACATCTCAAATGACATCACTGATGACAACTCAAATGATATCAATGATGACATCTCAAATGACATCACTGATGACATCACTGATGACAACTCAAATGACATCACTGATGACATCTCATTTGTCATCACTGATCACATCACTCATGTGATAATACAATGAACCTCTTCAGACTCTAATATAACCTTACATACACTCAGTATAAACAGACACTCACAGACTGTCACTCATCCATGGAGTTACTCACACACCTAGTCAGTCATGCAAAGAATCAATCACACCTCCATTTCCTCAACTATACAGTTATACACATCTTACTTATTCAAACATATAATAACACATATTTACTCTCTTATATAATCCCTGATACAAGCTCACAGTGATCGATACAGCCACTCACACATTCACTGGCTCTTATGTTCAGTTATTTATATATCTCAACTCTCACATGTATTGTGTTTTACATACGTACTTACTTGCACATGTAGCAATGAGAAATCCATTCACTCACCAACACACCCATGCACAGTCAACCGCCCATATAGCTGTTTCCACATGCACTCTTGAACTCATACTCCTAGTGAATCAACTGCTTACACATCTATGCACAGAGTCACGCACCTCCCAGCCACCCACACACACACTCAGCCTCCCATTCAAATATTTGGGCAACCAATCAATAACCCATATGGCCACTCTTATAGCTACTGATCAACACATGCAGCAGCTTACACAACATCAAACATACTGATGCACGAATTAAGACAGTTTAGTCACTAACCCATGTACTCAGTGAGACACATTTAATCACTCACTGATACAGTCAGTCATGCACCTACTAAATTCTTCATCCAGACACTTATACATCCACTCATTCTTCAATATGTGAAACATATTTAAACTTTACAGACACATACAATCACTGGATGTTGTGATCAGTGATGTCATCAGTGATGTCACTGACCATGTCATGAATGATGTAATATGTGACATCATCAGCAGTGGATTGCGGGTGCGCGATATATAGTTAGCGCTTATAGTTAGCTAACTATATATGGAATTTCAATGGTTTTATGCGAGTAAAATAAGGTTTTGTAAATGCTAATTCCTAACTATATATGGCCTATAACCTATGGTTTTTTCATTGAATATATATATATATATATCTATATATATATCTATATATATATATATATTTTTTTATATATATATATATATATATATATATATATACATATATACATACATACATACATACATACATATATATATATATATATATTCAATGAAAAAACCATAGGTTATAGGCCATATATAGTTAGGGATTTGCATTTACAAAACCTTATTTTACTCGCATAAAACCATTGAAATTCCATATATAGTTAGAAGCGCTAACTATATATCGCGCACCCGCAATCCACTGCTGATGATGTCACATATTACATCATTCATGACATGGTCAGTGACATCACTGATGACATCACTGATGACATCTCAAATGACATCACTGATGACAACCCAAATGACATCACTGATGACATCTCAAATGACATCACTGATGACATCACTGATGACAACTCAAATGACATCACTGATGACATCTCATTTGTCATCACTGATCACATCACTCATGTGATAATACAATGAACCTCTTCAGACTCTAATATAACCTTACATACACTCAGTATAAACAGACACTCACAGACTGTCACTCATCCATGGAGTTACTCACACACCTAGTCAGTCATGCAAAGAATCAATCACACCTCCATTTCCTCAACTATAAAGTTATACACATCTTACTTATTCAAACATATAATAACACATATCTATTCTCTTATATAATCCCTGATACAAGCTCACAGTGATCGATACAGCCACTCACACATTCACTGGCTCTTATGTTCAGTTATTTATATATCTCAACTCTCACATGTATTGTGTTTTACATACGTACTTACTTGCACATGTAGCAATGAGAAATCCATTCACTCACCAACACACCCATGCACAGTCAACCGCCCATATAGCTGTTTCCACATGCACTCTTGAACTCATACTCCTAGTGAATCAACTGCTTACACATCTATGCAAAGAGTCACGCACCTCCCAGCCACCCACACACACACTCAGCCTCCCATTCAAATACTTGGGCAACCAATCAATAACCCATATGGCCACTCTTATAGCTACTGATCAACACATGCAGCAGCTTACACAACAACAAACATACTGATGCACAAATTAAGACAGTTTAGTTACTAACCCATGCACTCAGTGAGACACATTTAATCACTCACTCATACAGTCAGTCATGCACCTACTAAATTCTTCATCCAGACACTTATACATCCACTCATTCTTCAATATGTGAAACATATTTCAACTTTACAGACACATACAATCACTGGATGTTGTGATCAGTGATGTCATCAGTGATGTCATTTGAGATGTCATCAGTGATGTCATCAGTGATGTCACTGACCATGTCATGAATGATGTAATATGTGACATCATCAGCAGTGGATTGCGGGTGCGCGATATATAGTTAGCGCTTCTAACTATATATGGAATTTCAATGGTTTTATGCGAGTAAAATAAGGTTTTGTAAATGCGAATTCCTAACTATATATGGCCTATAACCTATGGTTTTTTCATTGAATATATATATATATATATATGTATGTATGTATGTATGTATGTATATATGTATATATATATATATATATATATATATATATATATATATAAAAATATATATATATATATATATAGATATATATATAGATATATATATATATATATTCAATGAAAAAACCATAGGTTATAGGCCATATATAGTTAGGAATTAGCATTTACAAAACCTTATTTTATTTGCACAAAACCATTGAAATTCCATATATAGTTAGAAGCGCTAACTATATATCGCGCACCCGCAATCCACTGCTGATGATGTCACATATTACATCATTCATGACATGGTCAGTGACATCACTGATGACATCACTGATGACATCTCAAATGACATCACTGATGACATCTCAAATGACATCACTGATGACATCACTGATGACATCTCATTTGACATTACTGATCACATCACTGATGATATCATTCATGTGATAATACGATGAACCTCTTCAGACTCTAATATAACCTTAGATACAATCAGTGTAAACAGACACTCACAGACTGTCACTCATCCATGGAGTTACTCACACACCTAGTCAGTCATGCAAAGAATCAATCACACCTCCATTTCCTCAACTATACAGTTATACAAACTTTACTTATTCAAACATATACTAACACATATTTACTCTCTTATACAATCCCTGATACAAGTTCACAATGATCCATACAGCCACTCACACATTCACTGGCTCTTATGCAGTTATTTATATATGTCAACTCTCACATGTACTGTGTTTTACATATGTACTTACTTTGACATGTAGCACTGAGATATCCATTCACTCACCAATACACTCATGCACACAGTCAACCGCCCATACATCTGTTTCCACATGCACTTTTGAAACCATACATCTAGTGAATCAACTGCTCACACATCTATGCACAGAGTCATACACCTCCCAGCCACCCACACACACACTCAGTCTCCCATACAAATACTTGGGCAACCAATCAATAACCCATATAGTTACTCATCTAGCTACTTATCAACACATGCAACAGTTTACAGAACAACAGACATAATGATGCTCAAATTAAGACAGTTTAGTCACTAACCCATGCACTCAGTGAGACACATTTAATCACTCACTCATACAGTCAGTCATGCACCTACTAAATCCTTCATCCAGACACTTATACATCCACTCATTCTTCAATATGTAAGACATATTTTAACTTTACAGAAACATACAGTCACTGGATGTTGTCATCAGTGATGTCATCAGTGATGTCATTTGAGATGTCATCAGTGATGTCATCAGTGATGTCACTGACCATGTCATGAATGATGTAATATGTGACATCATCAGCAGTGGATTGCGGGTGCGCGATATATAGTTAGTGCAACTAACTATATATGGAATTTCAATGGTTTTGTGTGAGTAAAATAAGGTTTTGTAAATGTGAATTCCTAACTATATATGGTCTATAACCTATGGTTTTTTCAGTGAATATATATATATATATATATGTATGTATGTATGTATGTATGTATATATGTATATATATATATATATATATATATATATATATATATATATATATATATAAAAATATATATATATATATATATAGATATATATATAGATATATATATATATATATTCAATGAAAAAACCATAGGTTATAGGCCATATATAGTTAGGAATTAGCATTTACAAAACCTTATTTTACTCGCATAAAACCATTGAAATTCCATATATAGTTAGCTAACTATAAGCGCTAACTATATATCGCGCACCCGCAATCCACTGCTGATGATGTCACATATTACATCATTCATGACATGGTCAGTGACATCACTGATGACATCACTGATCACAACATCCAGTGATTGTATGTGTCTGTAAAGTTTAAATATGTTTCACATATTGAAGAATGAGTGGATGTATAAGTGTCTGGATGAAGAATTTAGTAGGTGCATGACTGACTGTATCAGTGAGTGATTAAATGTGTCTCACTGAGTACATGGGTTAGTGACTAAACTGTCTTAATTCGTGCATCAGTATGTTTGATGTTGTGTAAGCTGCTGCATGTGTTGATCAGTAGCTATAAGAGTGGCCATATGGGTTATTGATTGGTTGCCCAAATATTTGAATGGGAGGCTGAGTGTGTGTGTGGGTGGCTGGGAGGTGCGTGACTCTGTGCATAGATGTGTAAGCAGTTGATTCACTAGGAGTATGAGTTCAAGAGTGCATGTGGAAACAGCTATATGGGCGGTTGACTGTGCATGGGTGTGTTGGTGAGTGAATGGATTTCTCATTGCTACATGTGCAAGTAAGTACGTATGTAAAACACAATACATGTGAGAGTTGAGATATATAAATAACTGAACATAAGAGCCAGTGAATGTGTGAGTGGCTGTATCGATCACTGTGAGCTTGTATCAGGGATTATATAAGAGAGTAAATATGTGTTATTATATGTTTGAATAAGTAAGATGTGTATAACTGTATAGTTGAGGAAATGGAGGTGTGATTGATTCTTTGCATGACTGACTAGGTGTGTGAGTAACTCCATGGATGAGTGACAGTCTGTGAGTGTCTGTTTATACTGAGTGTATGTAAGGTTATATTAGAGTCTGAAGAGGTTCATTGTATTATCACATGAGTGATGTGATCAGTGATGACAAATGAGATGTCATCAGTGATGTCATTTGAGTTGTCATCAGTGATGTCATTTGAGATGTCATCATTGATATCATTTGAGTTGTCATCAGTGATGTCATTTGAGATGTCATCAGTGATGTCATCAGTGATGTCACTGACCATGTCATGAATGATGTAATATGTGACATCATCAGCAGTGGATTGCGGGTGCGCGATATATAGTTAGCGCTTATAGTTAGCTAACTATATATGGAATTTCAATGGTTTTATGCGAGTAAAATAAGGTTTTGTAAATGCTAATTCCTAACTATATATGGCCTATAACCTATGGTTTTTTCATTGAATTTTCAAGGTTTTGTAAATGCAAATTCCTAACTATATATCCACTATAACCTATGGTTTTTTCTGTGAATTTCATTGGTTTTTTAATAGCAAATATGAAAAGCTTTAAAATGTCAAGTACGTGATAGATAAAAACATTTTCGTATTTATGCACGCTGATGTGCTTTGAACGCTGCCCCCCCCCTCCCCTCCGTTGTAATCCGTCGTACCTCCTTGTCTCTCCATTTGATTGATTGTTGTCCAAGCATTTACTGTTTTAGAATTGGTTCTCTTTGGATCATTCTCTATTTACAAACAAGCACAAAGTCGCAATACTCTGTTTAGTCTTTGCAGATAGTGAAAAATCGTGTAAAAAAAATAAAAGTAATCGAGCAAAATCAGTAGGCCACTAATTGGATCTCTTTTTGACCTCGCTAAAATAGAAATATTAGGAACAACCCTTCTTGAGAAATACGAAAATAGTGACATGAACTGAGCTCCACACCATGAGGGCTGCAAGACAGCTCGGCTCCATCACCCATCCCGCACAAAATAATGACAAACCCTATGCAAATATTAAAAATATAGACAACACACCAGCAAAGAAACAGGGTAAAACATTTTATTAAAAAACTATTTACATAACGTTGGTTTATAAGATGATGTCAGTAGTGGACCGATGTGTGAATAGATCGAAAACAGCACAAGGCTCCAAGATCCGGATAGCAAGCTCCTGGATGTTGGGTGCCATAGTTTAGAGTTCTGAATTTCAGCCTTTTTCAATGCCTGTGCTTTGTTGAATCAAAATGGCGGCTTGACACAAAGCTGACTCAAGCGTTGCTACTGATGCTATGCAGACCAAAACTGGTTTTCAGTTTGTACATTTTTCTAGATTTTTCAATCCAAGTTTGGTTGACTTTGTAGAACGATGGCTTCAGATTTTCAACATACGGTGTGGTGGCGCTGACTGGGAGGGGGCGCTTCGCTCCTGCCCCCTCCCCAAGTAAGATTTTCATACGTGAAAGTACGTTAATGGTTTTGGTCCCTGAGATGCTTCGATGTCACTACCATTCTCAAATAGCATAAGTTCTAGATGTTGGGTGCCATAGTTAAGAGTTCTGAGCAGCGCTTGTAACACTGTCTGAAGCTTATTTCCACCTACTGCAGCTTCACTATTCTCAAAGTAAGTGAGTGTCGTTTGTGGACCTGACTGCATTAGAAAACAATGTGATATGTTACCTTCCTAAACAGCTTGACGGAGGCCCCTGAGGGACGCTGTGATGGCCATGGACTCGGAGAAGACGCTTGGCTCCGACACCCTCCCCAAGTCTTATAGCACTGGTGTAGCCTGAGATCGCCCCCGACATAGGCGGCCGGCTCCCGGGGTCCGGCGGTACTTTTTGCCTTTTGATGACTCTTCAATTCTGGACCTTGTCCCACAATCCGTTTGACCTGAAGACAAGCTGTAGTGGGGCGCCCCTTTATCGTTTTAGTTGCCATTCCGCCCGCTTTTGCTACACTGTGCCTCTTCCGCCATTCAGCTGTTTTCCGCCCGCTCTTGCGACTACAGCGTCTCGCTCACCATGTAGTTGAGATGCGCCCGCTCTTGCGGTGCAGCGATAGGCGGCTGCCACAGGACTCTCAAAATGGCGGCCGGCTCTTCGGTTTTGGGCCTGGTCCACTAAAATGGCCCTGGGACACCTTGGAACTCGGACGCTTGTCTGCTAGGGCTTGGGTCCCATTCTCGAAAAGCGTCCCCTCAGCCGTGAAGATTCTACAAAAGTCTTGGGGGCCTCCGACTCCCGCAGGCTTCTGGTGGGGAGCGGCTGCCATGATTGCTCGTGGAATGGCCACGACGGAGCTACGAGATGGTAGTGGTCTCATGCTGACGCCAGCTTTAGTGTGAAACATCCAGAAACACTGTAGACTACCAATTCGATCAGTTCCGGTAGCGCCCCAACATGACCCGGAAGAGAAGAACTTGCCCTCCCCTCTTTGACTGATGGTTCTTGTTGCCTGTCCCCTCTGTTGTCATTTAACAGAACTTTTTGGACTGCTGAAAGGGGTTGTGTTCTGAACGCTGGTTGGTGGAGACATTTAGACTATATTCTTGACCTACGTTGTCGCGTAATGCGTTTTATGACACGCCGCGTTAGCGCACCCGGAAGTGATCCGAGGCGCGGCGCGCAGCGCGTAACGTAAGCATAACAGGTCATGTGACTTGTTAATAAAACTTTTCATTGGTTCATTTTACTTTTGTTAATTTAATGATGAAAAGCTTGGTCTTATGACCTAAAAATTACGCTTTTTATTATTTTCGAACAATATTTTTTTTTCAAACATATGTTATAATATTCCAGGCTAATGTACTTTCCCGGAAAATTTACAACTGTCTTGCAAGTAAAATATATTCCTTTTTCGAGAAAAAGGGCGTTTCTTCCTTCCATGACGGAGCCGTTGAGTAAAAGAGATTCGGCCTGCTGTCTTAGTCGCCGATACGCCTGATTATCAGATTCTTATCGATCACTTTATGTTGCAGACATGAAAAACACAACTGCCCTTGACCATTTATCTTTACTGCGTTCCTACATATTATACCTTTTATCCGTCATGTAATTGGACTGCTTTATTTCACTTGCCTTTTACTGATTCGAAAACAGTCACTAAAAGTAAAAACTTTACAAATGAAAATACTACTACCGTGTTTTGTTTTAAAAACCTTTATTGTGAAAATGTCAGTATACAAATACGGGCCTATAACCACGTGGGCCGGCCACGGAGCAAACTCAAATCGTATATGATGAGGAGACATTTACACTGTAGAAGAACGTAACGAGCGGGCCATTAGGTGACAAGAACAAAGGTGTCTAACAGTTGCGGAATCGGTGGACGTACATTTTGTAATTAAAATACGACAGGGCCACTTACAATAACATTTTCTAGATATACATTTGCGGGCAAAGAGTTACGAGTCCCATTTATACCGGCGCCATTTTGGGCGAGGCCGGGCAGGTCCAAGATATAGTCAAAATGTCTCCACCAACCATCGGCCAGACCAGAACCCCTTTCGGCCCTTTATGTTACAAGATGGTGTCTTCTATTCAGAAAATATTGGTGGCAGCATTTTGAAAGGAAACAGAAACAGCCGTTCTCCTAGTGAGTTTCACATTGTTACATTTAGGAAGAATGTTGAAGAGTAGTATGTGGAAAATCTGAAGCCATTTTTCTACAAACTCTCAATCAGACTTAGATGGAAAAAAAAACCTGAAGAATGTACAAACTGAAAACCAATTTTTGTCTGTATAGCACCAACAGTAACGCTTGAGTCAGCTTTGTGTCAAGCCGCCATTTTCATTCAATCAATAGCGTCCCCCTGCACACATTCAGGGACCTGGTCGTGTCTTTAGATGAAACGCATTGTAGGAAAAGAAGCAGAAAGGAAAAGGAAAAAATTTCCGCCGGACCTAGTGAAGCTGCAGCAGGTGCAAATAAGCTTCAGACAGTCTTACAAGCACTGCTCAGAACTCTCAACTGAGGCACTCAACATCCAGGACTTGCCATTCGGATCTTAGCGCCTTGTATTTTTGTTTTGTTCTTGATGGAGGGGAAACAACAAAAAACAGGCATTGAAAACGGCTCAACTGGAGCAAAAAAAAAATTACTTCTTGGGTGCATTAGGGCATTTATGATTTTCGAATGCCGTATTCATCAGGTTGATGCTCATGTTGCCATAGGACAGCATAGCACCACAGTGTATACAAGTTAACTTCATATGTTCAGATGAGGCAGGTGGCATATTTAGCATTCACCTTCTTTGATCCAGGAGGGATGGAGAAAAACTGCCAGATGAAACTTGAAACTTGGCCATCCAGATCTCGGCGCGTTCGACTCACTGTACCGCAACAGTGACCGCAACTCAGCTGGACACGCCGTCTTTCGGCGCAGCATTGTAGGATGGCCACACCAGTGCGGCAATTTGCTAGACACCACCTCGGTGCCATCCGGATCTCGGCGCGTTCGAGTCACTGTACCGCAACAGTGACCGCAATTCAGCTGGACACGCCGTCTTTCGGCGCAGCATTGTAGGATGGCCACACCAGTGCGGCAATTTGCTGGACACCACCTCGGTGCCATCCAGATCTCGGCGCGTTCATTCATTCAATAGCGTCCCCCTGCACACATTCAGGGACCTGGTCGTGTCTTCAGAAGAAACGCATTGTAGGAAAAGAAGCACAAAGGAAAAGGCAACAAGTTCCGCCGGACCTAGTGAAGCTGCAGCAGGTGCAAATAAGCTTCAGACAGTTCTACAAGCACTTCTCAGAAATCTCAACTGAGGCACTCAACATCCAGGACTTGCCATTCGGATCTTGGCGCCTTGTGCTGGTTCCGACCTATTGACACATCAGTCCACTACTGACATCACCTCATAAGCCAACGGGGCACCCCACGCCGACTTCCGGCGCAGCATTGTAGGATGGCCACACCAGTGCAGCCACTTGCTGGACACCACCTCGGTGCCATCCGGATCTCAGCGCGTTCGAGTCACTGTGCCGGAAGAGTAACCGGAACTCAGCTGAACACGCCGTCTTTCGGCGCAGCATTGTAGGATGGCCACACCAGTACGGCAATTTGCTGGACACCACCTCGGCGCCATCCGGATCTCGGCGCGTTCGAGTCACTGTACCGCAACAGTGACCGCAATTCAGCTGGACACGCCGTCTTTCGGCGCAGCATTGTAGGATGGCCACACCAGTGCGGCAATTTGCTGGACACCACCTCGGTGCCATCCGGATCTCGGCGCGTTGTGCTGCCTTCGGCCTATTCGCACATCGGTCCGCTACTGACGCCGCCTCACGTGCCAACGGATTTTCTACGCTTTTTGTAGCCCTATGTCGCATAACAGGTCATGTGACTTGTTTATAAAACTTTTCATTGGTTCATTTTACTTTTGGTTTCCTAAAGATGGAAGGCTTGGTCATATGACCTAAAAATAACACTTTTCATTGGTTTAGAACATTTTTTTTTCCCAAACGATGAAAGCCCCACCTTGTTTCTGGATCATTCAGACTGAAGCTGGCGTCAGCATGAGAGCACCACCATCTCGTGGCTCCGTCGTGGTCATTCCGCGAGCAATCATGGCAGCCGCTCCCCACCGGAAGCCTGCGGGAGTCGGGGGCCCCCAAGACTTTTATACAATCTTCACGGCTGAGGGGACGCTTTTCGAGAATGGAGCCCAAGCCCTAGCAGGCAAGCGTCCGACTTCCAAGGTGTCCCAGGGCCATTTCAGTGGACCAGGCCCAAAACCGAAGAGCCGTCCGCCATTTTAAGAGTCATGTGGCAGCCGCCTATCGCTGCACCGCAAGAGTGGGAACAACTCAACTACATGGTGAGCGAGACGCTGTAGTCGCAAGAGCGGGCGGTAAACAGCTGAATGGCCGCCACCTGGGGAGACCCGTTCACGCCGCCTCCCCCCCCCCCCGGGCCGCCGCACGCCAATTTTCGGAGCAGCATTGTAGGATACCAAAACCAGTGCGGCAGTTTACTGGACATCACCTGGGTGCCTGTCGTACATGTTGTGTCAGCCATGTGACACTGGACACAGACCGCTACTGACGAGGCCTCCCCCCGCACCACCCGGGACGCCCCACGCTGTTTTTCTGTGCTGCATTGTAGGATCCCTAAACCAGTGCGGCACCCAGGCGACATCTCCTGGGTGCCGTCCAGAACTCTGCACGTTGTGCTGCCTTGGGACTATTCGCACAACAGACCGCTACTGACGAGGCCTCCCCCCGCCCCACCCGGGACGCCCCACGCCAATTTTCGGAGCAGCATTGTAGGATCCCTAAACCAGTGCGGCACCCAGGCGACATCACCTGGGTGCCGTCCAGAACTCTGCACGTTGTGCTGCCTTGGGACTATTCGCACAAAAGACAGCTTCTAACCATTGTTGCTTTTTGTGTTAATAAATGTTTAAATGTTTTTAGTTTTTGTTCTGTTCATTATCGTTAAAAGTTAATAAAGTTTTATAACCTTACTTTGTTGGAGTGTTATCTATTTTTTGAAAAACGGGTGAATGGGGCCTTGAATCGGGTTATTGTCATGTGTGGGCTTTGGAAGTGTGCTGCTGCAGGATCGGACATTTCAAACTCAAATGCACGTTCTTTTTCTTACCTTTCCGAAGCATGGAGCGCAATAGCAGGCAGAGAAAGGGTGATGCACGTGTTGAACACTACCTGACCTGGCAAGTTGCTGGCAGTGCCCCCCCGCCCGCTCCTGAAAGAGGGCACACACACACCGCCGCCCCGAGTACTTCAGAAATCTTTAAAAGACCATGCGCTTGTTCATGAGGCTTAAATGGTTTATCACCTCTTCTAGAACCCCTACATCGACCCTCTGACGTTTCATGGAAAAATTACCATGTAACACAATACCAAGCCCTATCAGCTGAAACCCCCAAGGAATCGTGGGGCATATTATCAAGGGGGTTTATCTCCGCTTTTTTGGCTTTAAAAACCATGAAAGCGGAGATAAAATTATTTCCCTATTATCAAGCTGTCGCTAACACCAGTTAGTGACACCTAAAAGGAGATAGCGACCATCTTGGGCCCGGCTTTGCATGTCAGTGATACTTATCACTAATGACATGCAAAGTGGCGTGCCAAGATGTTAGCGACTGGAAACAGTCCCTAACATCGCTACCTTCTATTACCAACTTTTGGAGATATTCGCACTAAGCGCGAATATCTCCAAAAGCTAACACCTGCCCTGAGCAGTTCTTAGCCATGTTATCCAATGGGAGGTGGATAACATGGCTAAGAGCATTAGGTCGATAATACATGAATATCGCTGACTTTTCTGCGATAATAGCAAGGTTTATCTGCGATAAAAATCGCCGATGTGCGGCGATAATTTTTGTCTCTAAACAAGTTATAGACAAAAATTATCGCTAGTTGTTAGTAATATGCCCCCGGGTTTTTGCTTGCAGAAATCGGGAGGCGGGAGACTAGCACTGAAATCAGTACTCACACGCCTGAATCAGGAGAATTGGCATGTCTGAATTCTCTACAGCTGGGGCCATAAACTACATCCGCAGGGGTAGGTGATAGCCTGGGACCAGCCTGGCATCTAAAATGGCTGCCGTGCACGACAAAATTGTGGCATTCGAAAAAAGGCAAGATGGCGCAGCCGCTGGAAGAGATATATCAACATATATCAGCCTCCTCAGCCACCCTCAGGAAACATAGGGGATTAGGATATGTCTCCTGCACCCCCTTATACCTAGTACTTTAATTAACGAAGCACAAAATGGCGAATTCCCGTTTCGCTACCAGTTTGCGGCCCAGTTCGCGGCCCGTGAAGCGCTTCTACCGTGAAAAATCATTTTTTTTTAATTTTCCCCACGGGACCCTTTAATAACCCCAACAACATTCCTAGGGGGTCAAGAGGGGGATACCTTGCCCCCTTTCATTAAATTCCCCCTTAGTTTTTCACCTTTTCTTCTCTCTCGATCCTACCGAGAGACAAGATGGCGGCCGCTCCGGACTGTCACGCAGCAAAAAAAAAAAAAAAGCTCACGCACAGCCGCTGGAAGAGATGTATCAACATATATCAGCCTCCTCACCCACCCTCAGGAAACATAGGGGATTAGGATACGTCTCCCGTACCCACTTATAACTAGTAATTTAATTTACGAAGCACAAAATGGCGAATTCCCGTTTCGCTACCAGTTCGCGGCCGCGCTTCTACCGTGAAAAATCATTTTTTTTTTATTTTCCCCACGGGACCCTTTAATAACCCCAACAACATTCCTAGGAGGTCAAGAGGGGGATACCTTGCCCCCTTT
This sequence comes from Lissotriton vulgaris, assembly GCF_964263255.1. NCBI lineage: Eukaryota > Metazoa > Chordata > Amphibia > Caudata > Salamandridae > Lissotriton > Lissotriton vulgaris. The sequence continues at coordinate 32,696 of NW_028245763.1, read as the reverse complement.
CATTAAATTCCCCCTTCGTTTTCCACCTCTTCTTCTCTCTCGATCCTACCGAGAGACAAGATGGCGTCCGCTCCGGACTGTTTAGAATGTTGACAGACACCGGAGAGCCAATCAGCTTTCTGCGCGCAAAGTTCCGATAAGCGAAAAGTAAGCGGACCGGATCGCTGCCCAGAGCGCTGTTACAGATATATATCTTGGTTTGAACGTTAATTTCTCAAAAACTACTGGAGCACATATATTGAGACCTAGCAAAGGCACATCGGGCTAACAGTCCCTACAATTTTGCCAAGTTTCGTGCAAATCCATTCAGCCGTTCGAGCTAAAAGTGAGTCCAACCGCCCTATGGAAAACTCAATGCAAAAAACGCGTTTTGGGACCCCCCTTTTTTCTCAGCCCCCCCTTGACGAAACCCCACCAAATTTTCAGGAGCTGCTCAGAAACAAAATGTGCCATTTTCCTGAAAATTTCAGCCGATTCCATCCACAAACGCCAAAGTTATTAGACATAGAATTTTCAAAAGTCCCATAGGGAAAAAATTCTAACTATATATACCTACTGGCGAACGCCAGTAGGTAATATATATATATATATATATATATATATATATATATATATATATATATATATATATATATACATATATATTACCTACTGGCGGTCGCCAGTAGGTATATATAGTTAGGATTTTTTCCCTATGGGATTTCTGAAAATTCTATGTCTAATAACTTTGGCGTTTGTGGACGGAATCGGTTGAAATTTTCAGGAAAATGGCACATTTTGTTTCTGAGCAGCTCCAGGAAATTGGGGGGGGGGGTCGTCAAGGGGGGGTTGAGAAAAAAGGGGGGTCCCAAAACGCGTTTTTAACATTGAGTTTTCCATAGGGCGGTTGGACTCACTTTTAGCTCGAACGGCTGAATGGATTTGCACGAAACTTGGCAAAATTGTAGGGACTGTTAGGCCGATGTGCCTTTGCTAGGTCTCAATATATGTGCTCCAGTGGATTTTGAGAAATTAACGTTTAAATCAAGATATATATCTGTAACAGCGCTCCGGGCAGCGATCTGGTTCGCGTACTTTTCGCGTAACGGAACTTTGCGCACGGAAAGCTGATTGGCTCTTCGGTGTCTGTCAACATTCTAAACAGTCCGGTGCGGCCGCCATCTTGTCTCTCGGTAGGATCGAGAGATAAGAGGAGGCCAAAACAAAGGGGGAAATTTCCATAAGGGGGCATAGTAGATCCTCTCTGACCCCCTAGGTTTTATGTGGAGGTTTTAAAAGGGCCCAGCAGGGTTCCCAAAAATGTTTTCTTTTTTTTTTTCGCGATGAGCGCCTAGTACGCGAACCGGAAAGCGTTCTAGGCAGCGTACTTTAAGGATAATAGAATGATATACTTTTCAAAGACTAAATGTTAATTGTTTGTTGTTTTGTTTGTTGTTTTTGTTTTCTTTTTTTTTAATTTTTATTGTTTTTCATAATTTATTAAACTTTCTAACATTTCAGTGTCTGAAATGTCATTATTTTCTTGAAATATTGTTTGCAAGCTGTGAGGTTGTAAAATGTCCTCATTTGCAAGGAGGGCATCTACTGCTTGGACACATTGCAGCAGTTCATTATCCAAGCTTTCATCCATAAATTCCATGTCAATTTGTTCAATCAATTCCTGGCTGGTCTCTTGCAGGTCCATTTCAAAAGAAACTTGGTTTTCGCCTTCCATTTTGCCTGAAATTTGGATTAAAACAATATATATTAGTAGAGATAGGGCACTGTTGGGATTAATTTTAGATAGTCATTTTATATCAGTGAATTTATCTTTTGGCAGTGTATAGTATCAGAGTGGAAATAGGACTATAAAAAAGTGTATGTGATTTAACCAAGACAAGTCAACTCCATTCATAACTATAACAGAGAAGTCTATCTAAATACATTACTAGTACAGAGGGATAGTGTATATCTAGCAGAAAAAGTCTACTATATTAAGTTATAGTGTACAATATACTTCAGTTTTAAAAATAACAACTTACCTTTACAAACAAGTTGAAGAGTTTAGTGATAATTCAATTGTAATGTACAACAAGAAGTAGCAGTCAAAATGGCTGTGTTTCCTTCTCTTCCTTTATATATATTCAAGTATATAACCAATCAAATGTCAGGTAATAAAAGTAGAAAATGAAAGTAACATTTTCATTGGTTGTCAATTCCAACACTTCAGATGTGTTTTGTGAAGTAATTTACCTCACGGTACTTGGAGAGGTCTACAGGCTAAATGGCTAAATTAAATTTCAATCAAATTTGTGAAAATGAAAGGGATTGTTATGTAGTATGAGCTAATTTATATTTGGTGAGAGTGTCTCTAGTCGTTTTTCTGTGAATCACTTTCCCACCTTTTTTTAGACCGCTTCCCGGAAAGCGGTCCGGTCCGCGAACTAGGAGCGTAACGGGAGTCCACCATTTTGTGTTTCGGTCGCATCAAGGTATAAAATGGAGGGTAAATAATGTTCTGAATGGGTAGAAGGGGGCATGGTACAAGTAGTTTGCCCCCCTACGTTTTCTGAGGGTGGCTGAGGAGGACTATATGTGCGAAGAAAAAACATTTTTTTAAGAAATTTTGCGCGGTTAGCTTCCAGTTCGCGTACCGGATAGCGCTCTTTGAGCGTAGTTTGTTGAAAATTACAGAAAAAAGTTAGAAAAAAAATAATAAAAGTGTGTGATCAGATGAAGGGTAGCTCTGAGAAGAGCTTTTGGGTTTATGGTACATTTAGGTACTTATAAGTAGGTACCAATGCACAGTCTTAAATTCAGAATGAAAATTCTGTTGCCTTCATCTGAGAAGTGAACTCCATCTCCTCTGTAGATATCTTGCATGTAGTAACGCAAGTTATTGTTGTACAGAGAGCCCATTCCATGGTCTCTCATGAAAGCTGAAACAGATTTGTTTACATGCTTCCTCGCTTTCTCAATTTGTGGAGAAAATTGGTTGGACCACCTCCATTTCTGTCTTTGGCATATATTGGAATATACCAAAGCAGTTTGAGGAAAAAGTGCCATTAATTGCTCCAAGGTGTCCTTTAAAAGCATTTCCAGACCTACCCCTGTCAAAGTGCCCAAATCATTACCGCCACAGTGCACTATTAACAGGTCAGGTTTTGGCAAATGCATAAAGGTTTTCACCAATGGTATCAATTGGTGACATTTTAATCCTCTTTGGCCCAACCACTTAATTTCCACATCCTGTAAATTGAGGTTGTGTAAATTTCTGTTCTCAGCATACCTTTGAGCCCAGTGGATGTAACTATGTCCAACAATCCAGACCTTAAACATGGTGGGAGAAGGTTGTTCTGCAGTCAGATGAAGTGTGGTAATGAAAGGGCAGTTGAAACAGTAGGAGTTTGTAAAGAAAAAAAAACTGTGGATTTCCAATGCTAATGAATCATTAGCAGTGATTGGTGCATTTCCATTTCTGAAAACAGAAAGTTAGGGTGCATGGATGTGTTCTTTGAAAGATGTAATTTGAATGGTCAAGGAAGAAACATTTAATGAAAGATTGCACTGGATACGCAGGTGCACTGAGAGTTCAGAGTTCAATTGAAACATTGTTGTGTGAATTTGCAAACATGAGAGGTCTTCCAGGATGTGGTTGCTATGGAAAAAAGGCAGAGAGGGCAGAGGGGGGGAAGGGTTTTGATTTGAAAAAAGTGAGGGAAGAGTTATGATTGGCTAATATGAGAGATATGTGAAATGAATATCTGTTTCTCTGTGCTTTCAATAGCTGCAGCCTCTGGAGTGCATCGTTTTTCTTCTGCTGAAGACAATTTGGTGTATTTCTGAGACTGTTTTCAAAACTTAAAAAGTATTTGCTAAGGTGAGAAAAGATTTATTTATTTTAGAGAGAGAATAGTATGAATTAAGGAGAAAATGCTGAAGAAAGCTGTGTTTTTAAACTGTGGCTTTGTCTGTAGTGATATAGAAATAGATTTTGTTACTTTGAGAAATTGTAATTGCATATTCGGTGTAGCATTCTGGCATGCAGTAACACAAGTTATTGTGGTACATGGAGCCCATTCCATGGTCTGTTATGTAAGCTGAAACAGATATGTAGTTTTTAAAAACGAATTTAGAAATCAATTACATTTCTGGATATGTACTGCTAGAGCTTTATAGGTTGTTTTGGGTCATATTTATAAGGCATTTGAGTGTCTATTATGCTATTTTACGTTCTTCATGGTGCAAATTTCTTGTAAATACGCTGCCACTTGTGCTTTGCAAATTTAGATTTTGATTATGGGAGTTACATAGCCATGTTAATAATGTCCAAACAATGGTGGTAGGGCATTCAAGAAAACGCTTTCCTGTGTCTCTAGGACATTTTCAGTCCTTTCCTCTTGAAAACAGGTATACAATTGATTTATATGCTGTGTTTAAAAACGATTTTTGAAATCAATTACATTTCTGGATATGTACTGTTAGAGCTTCATAGGTTGTTTGGGGTCATATTTAGAATGCATTTTAGTGTCTTTGATGTTATGTTTACCTTTTTAAATGGAAAGTGTTCTTCATGGGGCAAGTGTCTTGTAAATATGCTCCCACTTGCGCTTGGCAAATTTAGATTTTGATTATGGGAGTTACCTAGCCATGTTAATAGTGTCCCAAAAATGGTGCTAGGGCATTCCAGAAAACACTTTCATGTGTCTGAAGGACATTTTCAGTCATTTAATCATGAATGCAGGTATACAATTAATTTATATGCTGTGTTTAAAAACGAATTTTGAAATCAATTACATTTCTGGATATGTACTGTTAGAGCTTCATAGGTTGTTTTGGGCCATATTTATAAGGCATTTGAGTGTCTTTGATGTTATGTTTTCCTTTTAAAATGGATAGGGTTCCTCATGGGGCCCTGAGCAGTTCATAGCCATGTTATTTAATGGGAAGTGGATAACATGGCTAAGAGCATTTGCTGGAAAATGCATGAATATCGCTGACTGTTCAGCGATATTCATGCATTGCGGCTGTTTTTTTTTGCATTTGCGAGCAGTTCTTAGCCATGTTATCCAATGGAAGGTGGATAACATGGCTAAGAGCATTTGCTGGAAAATGCTTGAATATCGCTGACTGTTCAGCGATATTCATGCATTGCGGCCGTTTTTTTTTGCATTTGCAAGCAGTTCTTAGCCATGTTATCCAATGGAAGGTGGATAACATGGCTAAGAGCATTTGCTGGAAAATGCATGAATATCGCTGACTTTTCAGCGATATTCTTGCATTGTGGTTTACCTTTTTAAATGGAAAGTGTTCTTCATGGGGCAAGTGTCTTGTAAATACGCTCCCAATTGCGCTGCGCAAATTTAGATTTTGATTATGGGAGTTACCTAGCCATGTTAATAGTGTCCCAAAAATGGTGCTAGGGCATTCCAGAAAACACTTTCATGTGTCTCAAGGACATTTTCAGTCATTTCTTCATGAATGCAGGTATACAATTGATTTATATGCTGTGTTTAAAAACGAATTTTGAAATCAATTACATTTCTGGATATGTACTGTTAGAGCTTCATAGGTTGTTTTGGGCCATATTTATAAGGCATTTGAGTGTCTTTGATGTTATGTTTTCCTTTTAAAATGGATAGGGTTCCTCATGGGGCCCTGAGCAGTTCATAGCCATGTTATTTAATGGGAAGTGGATAATATGGCTAAGAGCATTTGCTGGAAAATGCATGAATATCGCTGACTGATCAGCGATATTCATGCATTGCGGCCGTTTTTTTTTGCATTTGCGAGCAGTTCTTAGCCATGTTATCCAATGGAAGGTGGATAACATGGCTAAGAGCATTTGCTGGAAAATGCATGAATATCGCTGACTTTTCAGCGATATTCATGCATTGCGGCCGTTTTTTATCGCATTTGTGATAAACCTTGCTAATAGCAATGTTTATCTGGGCCTAAACAAACCTTTAGATAAGCTACATCTTTTCGTCATCCTGAATTAATCATTTAAAATATTAGGGAGAGATTTATGATTGTTCTATGCCTGTTTTGTACCATTGAGTGTCATTTTTGTGATGCAGTGCTGGTGCAAAAGATTTGCTATGTTAAATAATTAGTAGGGCATTAAGTTTTAGATGACTGTTATTCATTTACTGTTTGGTAATAGTGGTTAATAACATTTTTTAATACATTTTCCCACAGATTCAACTGCAGATTCTTTCATAGTTTGGAAAATGCCTACCAGAAATAGAACTAGAAAGGCGAGAAAACGTCAAAGACAGCAGGATGATGTTTTATTGCAGCAGTCCTCTTCCCCAAATACTTGTCAAAACACCAAGAAAGGTCCGGGTAAGAGCACGAAATCATTCTTAAGAAATATTTGTCATAAAAAAAGTATTTCTCCAAAAAATGTTTCAGTCCTCAAAAAGAAAAGCAATTTAAATGGAAAGGAGAGACCCATCAAAAATGTTACTGGTAGAGGAAGAGATAACTCTGTGCATGATAGTAGAAGGAAACAACAGTTTAGGGACATTCGACATCGAATGTTCCGTAATAGGATAATAGTTAATTTATTGAAAAATATTTAAAAGAAAGGCCAACAGAAAGCGGCATTTTATAAGAAGAAGAAAAATGTAGAGAAAATTATTGATCATGCTTTTGATATTAAGCGAAAGTTGTTTATTTTGGTAATCAATAGAATTAGGAAACTAAGCAAGGTAATTTCTGATTTCAAAACTAAAAGTAGATGTGAGAGAGTAGTAAATCGTACTAACTTTTGTGAAGTTTTTTCCGGAGAATGGATGCATAGTTCTAGTTGTGAGGCATTTTTTAATGAGGAGAGTTATTTTCAGGATAATGATTTGGTGTTTGCAGTTGACACCAGTGGTCGAGCTTATGAAGTGAAGGATGGTTGTCCAGTTGAAAAAGAACAACTTGTGACAACAGAGACAGAAGAGGCGCTAAGTGATGAGGTTTTAGGAAGACGTCCTAAGGGTCCTGTGTACATTTGGAAGTGTAGTTCTATTTGCAGTGTGCGACAGGTTTCCATCAATTTGCTTTGTGATTTTATACGGACATTTAATAAGAAAAGTTTGAAGCAGAAAATGAAGTTGTTGCAAGATTTAGATCCTTGCAGAGTGAGACAAATGACAGGTTTGCGTGGTCATTCACTGGCTTGTCTTTCCAGGAGAGTATGCCAGAGTGTTTTTCATCATTTCAGGATGCTAGCAGTGCATCAGAATAAAGTGAGAAAATTAGTGAGAATGTTGTATTATGCTAAGAGTCCAGCAATTATGCTTAAACAATTATGTGCTGCTCTTTTGCATGGTTCTGAAATAGATGTGAAGAATATTTGTGAAGAAATTGACTTTTGTTACTTTGGTAGTAGAGATGAGAATGTTCAAATTGACCCAGAAGTAGAGGGTTATGTTGAAGATAATATACAGGTTTCTAGTTCAGATAATTTTCAGAAGGAAATCGCCACGTTTCAGATGAAATCAAGTGAGAGGCCTAATTTCACTTGTGTATGTTGTCGACGCACTTATTATAAGAATCAGACTAAGTTAGTGGATTTATATGCAAAAACTGAAAGGGAAAATAATAGTGAATGGAAGGATTTTGCCACATACTTGATGGTAGAAAATTGTTTTGATTTGGGAGTGGATCAACGTGTGTGTACTTATTGTTGTAATAAATTAAATCAAAACCAGATGCCTGCTAGGGCAGTTCATAATAATCTGGAATTGGTTGAGATACCTTCAGAATTGAAGGATTTAAATACTTATGAATCTATTTTGATTCAAAGTATCCATCCCTTTCAGGCTATTGTAAGAATGGAGCCCAAGACAGGGAAGTTGCCTCCAGCAGATTTACAGAGAGGATTAAAGGGAAGAGTTGTTTATTTGCCTCTAGATTTGAACAAAAACATTAACACAATTGGAGTTGAGAAAGTGGAAGAGGAACCTCTGGTTATCTTGGTTAATGGGGTTCCGACAAAGAATAAGAAAATATGGCAAGATTTAGTGGATGTTAGGAAAGTGAAAAATGCAACTTTGTATTTGAAGAAAAATAATAAGTACTATAAGAATGTATATGTTGCAGAAGAGGAAGTAAGTCATGAAGAGGATAGCGTTTTGTGTGCTGGACAAATTGAGAAAGTAGAGGTGTCTAATAGTGAAGAAATATATGAACATTATAGTGTTCATCCTTTGCATTCCAAGGAAGTCATGGGGAATGCTATTGAGTTGTTTCAAATGAAACAAGCCAAAGGGAGTCCCATTAGTGTTTGGGAGGAAAGTTTGGAAGCTCGGTGTTTCCCACAGCTATTTCCCACAGGTCAAGGAGGAAGATATGATGAGCGACCTCGTCAAATTCCTGCGTCTGAATACCGGACTTTACGATTGTATGCAGAAGATGCTAGGTTTCGTCAATGCATTCCCTATTTGTTTCATCTCCTGTTTGAAAGCGATCTGTCTGGACTGTCATATGCAGTGAACCACATCTTAAAAAGTGGTATACAGATGCGAAACATCTCGGCAAGTGACTTTATGCATAAAGTCAATGTCCAAGACAGTATTTTGGATTCTCACTTAATTAATCTCATGGCGTGTCAGCGTGGTACTAATGAGTACTGGTACCGTCGTCATGGTGATTTAAAATGTATGTTGAGGAACTTAGGAACTCCGACATGGTTCCTCACTCTGAGCTGTGCCGAGTATGGCTGGGAAGACTTACTTGAATTTCTACGAGAGGCAAATGGAAATATTGAAAACATTGAATTCAAGACACCTGGAGAACTGTGTTCTTTGGATCCAGTGAATGTATGCAGGTACTTCAATCATAGATTTGAAGCTATGATGTCTTTCATCACAAATAAAAAGAATCCACCTCTTGGAGAGGTGTTGGATTTCTTCTGGAGAAAGGAGTACCAAGCAAGAGGTGCCCCTCATATACATATGTTGTTGTGGATCAAGGATGCACCTAAATTTGGAACAGATCCGGATGACTTAGTGATGAGTTTCATAGAACAGTATTCTACGTGTGCTGTTCCAAACGCAACGGAGAAGAAAAGCCTAAGAGAACAAGTTCTACGTTTCCAAAGCCATCGTTGTGGAAAGTACTGTCGTCGTAAATTCAGAAACAAGGACAAGTTCTACACCAAATGTCGTTTCAACTTTCCACGACCGGTGATTTCTAAAGGAAGAGTGAACAGTTTGATGTCCTCGCTGCGACATAATGTGACGAGGAAATCACCCAAGAATACATACAATTTGAAAAGGAACGAAGAGTCCAAGTACATCAATGACTACAACCCAGTGATTTTGTCCATGTGGAATGCTAACATGGATATACAGTTTGTGGCTGACAACTGTATGGCTGTGGCTCGGTATGTGACATCTTACATCACCAAAAAAGAAAAGACAGAACTGAAGGATATGTGGGAGGACATTTCCCATGAAAAGAGCCTCAGCAAGAAGTTGTACAGTTTCAGTCTGAAGATGTTGTCGCATCGAGAAATCGGAGCTTACGAATGTTCTGACCGCTTGTCTTCAGCCAGTCTCTATGCCAAATCCAGGAGTATCGTTTGGGCAAGTCTTGGTCTTGCTGCAACACGAAATCGAGTTCTAAAAACTGTCCGGGAAATTGAGTATTTGGCGGAAAAGGAGCCAAACAGTACCGACATTTTGAAGACCAACATGTTGGATACATATTATCCAAATCGAAGCAGTCACCTTGAGAATGTTTGTCTATATGAGGTTCTACAAAATTATATATTCAAGAGGAACATCAAAGAAGATATTGAGAAAGGAGTGTATGCTGTAATTGGAAGTGAGGGATGTCTGGTCAAGCAAAGAAAATGCCAATTAGTAAACCATCGAAAATTGAGTGGCGAATCTCCAGAAAAAAAGGAGTTTTTCTATTTAGCACTTTTGCAACTTTTCAAGCCTTGGCGTGCAGAAGAGGAACTGTTTGGAGATTTCCTCTGTTACGAAGACTCTTTCAATGCAGCCAAGGAGTCCATAGAATGTCCTGCTTTTCCTAAATATCAAGAAATGCTTACTTTGGAAATTGAGCAGGAAGCAATGATTGCAGCCGAGATTGCCAGAGACAGTTCTCAGGACAGTCAGAGTTCTGTTTCATTGAGTCAAGATCCACTTGGAGGACCTATTATCGAAAATGAAGCTGCCACTGCTATGAATGAAGTAGAAAGAGCCATGGCACATGCTCAGGAGGATTCAGTTAACTTAGAAGACTTGGAAAAACAACTCAACGTTGAGCAGAGGAAAATATATGATGAAGTTACCAAGGAAATTGAGCACGGATTAAGTCATGAGAAGAACGAGTGCTCATGTACATTGTTGAAGCCTGTCCGACTGTACGTGAGTGGAGAAGCGGGAACTGGCAAAAGTTTCCTCATTAAAGCAATTTCTTGTTATTTGCAGGAAAGGACTGAGTCATCGTTGTCTTGTGTTGTCACCGCTCCTACTGGACTGGCAGCACATAACATTAAAGGTATTACTTTGCATCGTCTACTGATGCTGCCGGTGGAGCATGACAACAAATTACAATACAACAAGTTATCTGGGGATGCTTGCTGTGAAGTTTCAAGAGTCTTGAGGAAAATGAAACTACTTATCATTGACGAAGTAAGCATGGTTTCCAATGTCATGCTTGCCTTTGTGCATTTGAGAATGCAAGAAGTACTTAAAACTGAATATGATGTGTTATTTGGTGGCAAACACATCATTGTTTTTGGAGATCTTCTGCAGCTGACACCAGTAAAAGGTCAACCTGTGTTCAAAATACTCATGCATGAAGATACCCGGAAGTGCCTAGGGAGCATTGGCAATGTCAATATATGGTTAAACTTCAATTATGCTGAACTGCATGAAAATATGCGTCAGGCAAAGGATGAAGATTACAAGAATATTCTACAAGATATTAGAATTGGAAAAGTGACCGAGCATGGGAAAGAAGCTTTAAATGCACGATTACTGACAAATTTATATCCCAAACAAGAGATTGTGCCTGAGAATATTTTTCAGAAAATTACTGAGAAGAAATCCGGGATATGTTTGATGCCAACTCTTGCAGAATGTGCCATTTTCAACAACAAAATGTTGAATTTAGAAAAGCAAGAGATTGTGAAACTTGAAGCTATCGACAAATTAGAGCATATGGGATCAACAATTATTTTATCAGACAATTTGAAATCAAAATTGGATTCATTAGAGAAGACTATATCCAAAACAGCGGGTTTTGAAAAGACTTTGAATGTGTGTTTAAATTGCCGAATCATTTTGAGAAGGAATTTACATGTAGAAAGAGGTCTGGTAAATGGATCAATGGGTAATGTTGTTGATTTTGAGAAATACAGAAATAGAGATGGAATAGAATTTTTAAGAATTAAATTTGATGGCATTGAGGAAGTACAGCAAATTGGTCGTTGTTCTGCTAGGTTTTTGCTTGTTAAAGACTTATATGTTCGCCGTAAACAGTTTCCTGTTTGCTTGGCATATGCGGTGACAATCCATAAATCGCAAGGTTTAAGTGTAGACTGTGCATTGGTGAATATTGGCAGTTCTGTGTTCAAGGAGGGTATGGCATATGTGGCATTGTCACGAGTTAGAACTTTATCGGGATTGTACTTGATTGACTGTGATGTCACAAACATTTGTGCGGATCTAGATTGTGTTAAGGAATACAATAGGTTAAGAAGAGAGTATGCGCCACATTTGCCTCAATATCCTTTGTTTGAGAAACGTGTGGTAGGCCGGAAACGTAGAAATATCAGTAATAGTAGGGAGGTTGTTGCAAAAAGACTAAAAGTCAATGAACCGAAAATTGTTACCAGAAAGAAAGTGGATTCTGTTGAAGATGTTGTCGGTTTTCAATTTGAAAACAGTTCTGGTGTCAACTGCTATGCAAATGTAGTGGTTAATGTTCTCTTTTCACTACAGAGTTTAAGAGAACAGATTCTGTTGAATTCAGAACAAATTTTATGCTGTTTGTTGAATTCTGTTTTCGAGAAATGTAGCAGTGATCGAACAAAAGTAGAAAGTGTGTCTGAAGTTCGTTATCTGTTAGATGAATGTTCAGGTCAAACAGACTTCTCTGAAAATAATCAGCAAGATTGTCAGGAGTTTTTAATGTATATGCTTGATGTATTGCAAGATGAGGGTGTAGATGTAGATCACCTGTTTGGGCTTTCTTATCAATGGCAGCATGACTGCGATAACTGTTTGGTATCAAGTACTACTAGTGTAGACTCAGAAAGATTTATATATTTAACTTTGCCAGACAGTAAATCAGTGTCCTTTAATAAGCTAGTAAATGCAGCGGATCACAACATGGAGTGTAGCCAATGTAAATGTGATATGATGTCAACATTATTTATACGTAGATATGGCCAGTATGTCATTTTAATGATCCAACGATGTAGGCCTGATGGATCAAAATTGTCAACTTTAATAAAAAAATTTGTGGCTTCTCAGCTGTCAATATCAGGGAGGACTTTTGTAACTGTAGCAATTATCTATCACGATGGTCTATCAACAACATCAGGACATTATACAGCTTACTTAAAGTCTCAAAACGGCTGGTCATTCTGCAATGATTCCGTTGTAACTTTAAAAAAAAAATTGCCGTTTGACCTTAAAAATTCTTATCTGGTGTTTTTAAAACCAAAATTTTAAGTAGAGGGAATGTAAGTCTGCAATGCTGTCTAGATTAAAAATCCAACTATATAAACCTGATGCAAGTAAGTCTGCTTCATAGTAAGCAGTATCAGTGTCATAGGAAAAGGAGAACATGAGTGACAAAGAAGAGTAAGATATTAGTAGTCCAGGATTGTGAAAATAATCTCAAATGTTTTCTTTTTGAAAGTTGCGAAAATAGAAAATGTCGGGATTTGATTGGAAGAATTACAAGACTTGCGAATCGCGGCAACATGATTTGGCCTAGTGGAAACATGTGATAGAATGAGAGAAGTCTTTTTTTCTATGTAACATATTTTTCGTATCGATGGAGGTTTTCTTTCAGAAAGTGGCGGGCTGAAAATATTTATAGCACAACAGAGTGGATGCTGTTCATAGGAGATCCTTCGACTTCATTGAAAGTAAGTTAATTTTAAGGAGTTTTGAAATCAGTTTTCTTAGTTTGTATGGGTTTTTTAAACACAGTCATTTTGATTGTGTTTTTTTTTCCCCGCTGTTACATGATGAATACCTTCAAGTCACTGATTTAAGTGAAATTTGATACATTCTGAGAACAGCAAAAATAAACCATTTAACATGTATAATTAATGTTATGCTTTTTGAAATTATGATATACATTTAGAAATGTGAGGTAGATATGGAGAAGCTGAGTCTTCTGTAAGTGTCAATTTTAATGCTTATAGTGCTGTACTTCTAGGTACTGTTTTTTTTTTAAAAAAAAGAAATAGGCCTCACCTCAAAGAAAGCTCTTGAAAGCACACATCTTATTTGCATCCTAAAACAATCATTTAAAATGTTTGACACAATTTTATGATGGTTTTACATCTCTTTTCCGCTGTTATTGCATCACTATTGTGAGACATAAGCAATGCAAAAGAAGCATCATGTTTCAAAATAGGTCTCATTTCATCAGCATGAAGATACTGTTTGTTTAAAATAAATATCTTTAGGATTGTGTAGGGGTCGTAGAGAAGTAGAGGTTTCTGTAAGTGTCAAAGTTGTTTGAAAACTGTTTCTTCTTGAACCTTTTCCCTTCTTTTTTCAAATTTTTAAATACATGTTTTAATATTTTTGGAAATGTTTGTTCTCTCTTTTACAGATTGAATGTATGAAAAATTTGCTTGAAAAGTTAACATGAATTATAAGGTAAATGTTTTCTACTTTTTTAACCTGCATTCCACTGCTGTTGATGTCACTGACTATGTTATGATTGATGTAATAAGTGGGCATGTTTTACTGCAATGGTAGGTCTTGACATCTATTATCTCGTCTGTATTATTCTACAAGCATAAATTTGATATGCAACCCAGAGTACGGTTCACCTTAAACAAACTTATAGAGAGGACACACCTTATCGTCACCCTCAATCATTCATTTAATCTATCACATTTAACATATATTAGTTCTACTGCTTCATTTCTTTAATCTTTACTTTCCTGTGTTTGCTACTTCTCTCCTTCCTTTCTCTATTACTTAATTTTTCTACTCCTTCCAGTATTTTTCTCAGTCCCTCTCTTCTCATACTTCTTCATTATTATTCACTAATTCTGTCTCTATTAATGTTACTGTTTCTGAATGATCTCCAAAAATTTTTAAAACAAGAACAGTAAGTATAAGGATAGGAAAAGACATTTATGTTACAAGAAAGACAACTATAGGAAGTAAACAGAAAAAACTGTTACTCGCAATCCACTGCTGATGATCTCACTGACCATGTAAAAAATTATGTAATATATGACATGATCAGAAGTGAATTGCGGGTAACAGTATCTTTTCTTTACACCCTATAGCTGTCTTTTTTTGTAACATAACTGTCTGTTTCCTTTCCTTATACTTACTGTTCCTTTTTTAAAAAAAAATTTTTTGGTACGCTCAAAGTTCGCGTACCGGACTGCGAACTGGGAGCGAACTAATAGAAATAGAGCTTGGCAGAGTTCAAAGAATTCTACCAATTTTTTTTAATAATGGGGAGGTAGTTCTGAAAAGAACTGTTTTTTTTTGTTTTTGTTGTTTTAATTTTTTTTATTTGTTTTCTGAACATTTTTTATATTTTTTTGTTTTTTTCTGAACATTTTGTATTTTTTTTTATTTTTTGGGGGGAGGGGGGAAACAAAAATGATTCATCGAAGACGGCTCAACAGGAGCAACAAAAAAAAGAAGAATTTACTTTTTGGGGCGTTTTGGGCACACATGATTGTTGATGGCTCTCATTATAAGGATAATGCTACTTTCGCGGAAGCAAAGTGTCTGGTTGCACCACACACAGACTTGCTTCACTTCTCCCATGTTGATTTGGATGTTCTGGATCACCTCCCTCGCCTCCGGTCCCGATACCTCCTGAACAACAGATCTTCTTGCCATTTCTGGCGGATTTTGTTGTTGGTCGCGAAGTTGGGCATTACTGTAATTGTTAGGGTGCCATCGACTCATGTGCCTGTGCATTGTATGATTCCCATAGCTGTACTTTTTGTCTGAGCCCCTTGAAAGACGATCGCGGCAAATGCGACAAAAGACGTATCTGGCATTTACTTTTTTTTGGTCAGCAGGAAATTTAAAAAATTGCCAGATATAATTTTCTTTCCTATTATATCTCCTGGGCTCCTCTGGCAAAAACTCTTGATTTTCTTCCTCTTCCTCCTCTTCTTGATTTTCCTCCTCTTCTATAATTAGTGAAGCAGGTGGTCCTTTCTTCCCATGAGGAGGTGGAGGAGGTGGTGGAGGCACACTGGCAGAAGCAACCATTGAAGCCATTGCTGATGAATCAAAAAAGGTCTTTCTCTCACCAAGATGAAAGTCAGAGTGAGGAAAGAAGGAGGGGTTTTCATCATTTGGGAGAAGGAAAAATTCTAAACCAATGAAAAGTGTTAATTTTATATCACATGACCAAGTATTACATCATTAGGAAACCAAAAGTGAAATGAACCAATGAAAAGTGTAATTATCGAGTCACATGACCTGCTGTGTTTACGTTTCGCGCTTTGCTCCGCTTTTCGGTCCACTTCCGGGTCCGCTAACTTGGCGCGTCCAATGACGTATTACGCGATAACGCAAAACGTCATGCGAACGTAACAGTTACGCTAAAGGAACGTTTACTGGTTCGCGTACTAAGCCGCGGCTTTAAATTGAGCAAACGGGAAGCTGACCGGTTCGCGGACTGGGAGCGAAACAAAAAAAAATGTTTTAAAAAAATTGTCTAAAGAACATGAAAAATATATTTCAAGATTTAAAGAAGAATATATTTTACAGCTTTTGATATTAGCTTTTAAAAAACCATTGAAATTCAATGAAAAAACCATAGGTTATAGTCCATATATAGTTAGGAATTTGCATTTACAAAACCTTGAAAATTCACTGAAAAAACCATTGGTTATAGACCATATATAGTTAGTGATTAGCATTTACAAAACCTTAATTTACTCGCACAAAACCATAGAAATTCCATATATAGTGAGAAGCGCTAACTATATATCGCGCACCCGCAATCCACTGCTGATGATGTCACATATTACATCATTCATGACATGGTCAGTGACATCACTGATGACATCACTGATGACAACATCCAGTGACTGTATGTTTCTGTAAAGTTAAAATATGTCTTACATATTGAAGAATGAGTGGATATATAAGAGTCTGGATGAAGGATTTAGTAGGTGTATGACTGACTGTATGAGTGAGTGATTAAATGTGTCTCACTGAGTGCATGGGTTAGTGACTAAACTGTCTTAATTTGTGCATCATTATGTCTGTTGTTCTGTAAACTGTTGCATGTGTTGATAAGTAGCTATATGAGTAACTATATGGATTATTGATTGGTTGCCCAAGTATTTGTATGGGAGACTGAGTGTGTGTGTGGGTGGCTGGGAGGTGTATGACTCTGTGCATAGATGTCTGAGCACTTGATTCACTAGATGTATGGTTTCAAAAGTGCATGTGGAAACAGCTGTATGGGCGGTTGACTGTGTGCATGAGTGTATTGGTGAGTGAATGGATATCTCAGTGCTACATGTCAAAGTAAGTACATATGTAAAAGACAGTACATGTGAGACTTGACATATATAAATAACTGTGCAAAAGAGCCAGGGAATGTGTGAGTGGCTGTATGGATCATTGTGAACTTGTATCAGGGATTGTATAAGAGAGTAAATATGTGTTAGTATATGTCTGAATAAGAAAAGTTTGTATAACTGTATAGTTGAGGAAATGGAGGTGTGATTGATTCTTTGCATGACTGACTAGGTGTGTGAGTAACTCCATGGATGAGTGACAGTCTGTGAGTGTCTGTTTACACTGATTGTATCTAAGGTTATATTAGAGCCTGAAGAGGTTCATCGTATTATCACATGAATGATATCATCAGTGATGTGATCAGTAATGTCAAATGAGAGGTCATCAGTGATGTCATCAGTGATGTCATTTGAGATGTCATCAGTGATGTCATTTGAGATGTCATCAGTGATGTCATCAGTGATGTCACTGACCATGTCATGAATGATGTAATATGTGACATCATCAGCAGTGGATTGCGGGTGCGCGATATATAGTTAGCGCTTCTAACTATATATGGAATTTCTATGGTTTTGTGCGAGTAAATTAAGGTTTTGTAAATGCTAATCACTAACTATATATGGTCTATAACCAATGGTTTTTTCAGTGAATTTTCAAGGTTGTGTAAATGCAAATTCCTAACTATATATGGACTATAACCTATGGTTTTTTCATTGAATATATATATATATATATTACTCACCACATCACCCCACCTAAGTACATCTGGCTTAACCAATAGGCACAATGTTCACCTCACACTTCCCCCCTTTTCCCACTACCTTTCACCCTTCTCCCTTTCAAGTCTCCTCTCTTCATTTTATGGTACCTAACTTTTCACATCCCTAACCGCCCAAGACCAGCCCCTTCTCTAGACTCATCACACGACCCCTCATTAACCATCCCTTACGCCGCACATCACCCTTCCACCATTAGTGCACTCCCTCCACCTGTCTTCCCCGCCTTCTAGCGCCATTAGCACAATTGAGCACGCAGGTCCACATACCTACATCAAATACCCTCCTAACCTCTCAAAAAAAGCAGATAAACGTTCGCTGCTAAAAACATACCCTAAAACCCCAATATCAGACCCCTACTATTCTACTAATAAGGGCACTCTATCCAATGACATTATTTTTTATACAAAGAGCAGTGCTCAATGGAGGAAAGCTTTTTACGCCTTGCTCTCTGTTTCCTCATCCAGGAAAACAGCACACAGTCTCAAGATCGCGATCAGCCCCTCCCCACTTTACAATGCATCAGCTACAATCACCATTTAACATAATGGGATCATCCTCATGCAATCATCTGACCGAAACCTAATCCTACTTGACAACATCTTCCCTCTCATCAAAGATAAAGTCCTTAATCCCTTTCCCCCGCCTCAGCCACCTCTATTTCCATAACGCCCCCCATGTCGATCACGCACCCCATGTGCACTCCGACTACTCCCCCAGGACATTTTCCTACAAACCTATCTTTCCATACCCCCACTTCAACGCCAGGAGACATCCCAATTTTTGAGAATCAGACACACAACTCCTATCCTAGTATCCAGTCAATTAACATCCCTTACAATCAACCCCTGCATTTTAGGAACCTGCCCTTGCCCCTTATATCAACGTACACCCCCCTGTCAGATACCTGTCCCCCTTTGGCTATTCCCCTCTCCTCCTCCCAGGACAGCCTTACAGTTAGATTGCTCTACGAAGAACAAGACCATTGTAACCCCCCATCTACAACCCAAGCCCATCTACGCCCCTAATCTCGATGCACACCCCTCTGACACATACCTCCCCCCCTCCCTTTTTGGCTATTCCCCCCTCCTCCTTCCCGGAGAGCCTTACTTATAGACCTCGCCATGTGGACTCAGATCTCTGCCACCTCCAATATGCACCACAAACCCATCCACCCCTACCCTACCCCCTGACCAAACCATTAACACACCTCCTACACTAGACCTTGGACTCGATGAAATCCTTCTCGCATTACAATTTATTAAAGATGACCTCCAAAAGCTACGGAACCCGATATGGCAGCAACACAAGATTAGTCGACATGCCGATGATAAGAACTGGAACCCTCACAGCAACAGCCCCACACTCCAGCATCAGAGGCATTTATGATCCCCTAAGCATCCACCTCCAAGTTGGAGAACAGTACCGAATCGC
Organism: Lissotriton vulgaris; assembly: GCF_964263255.1. Taxonomy (NCBI): domain Eukaryota; kingdom Metazoa; phylum Chordata; class Amphibia; order Caudata; family Salamandridae; genus Lissotriton; species Lissotriton vulgaris. The sequence goes on along the minus strand of NW_028245763.1, from coordinate 13,783 downwards.
AATTCCACAACCCAACCGTTCCGTAGGAAAAATACTCTAACGGCCAATGATTTACACTCCCTACTCCTCTCTTACGATCCCGCCACACCCAGCCAAACCACATCTGAACCGTTCAGTCCTAATAAACCCTCCCAAATCGAAACCATCCATCACATGACACACAGAGGCCCTATTCACAACAATAGAGGTATAACCCTGGAGAATTTGACGCAAGTCCCATTAACCCTCGAACCTCCTAATGCCACAAAGCCATGTCTCAAATGCATTCTACTTAATTGTAGATCAGCCTCAAAACACGAAGCTGACATAGCTGACCTAATTCTCACCCATGATCCTGACCTCATATTTCTAACCGAAACATGGCTAAATGAGTTGTCCACGCCCATCCTAGACATTCTGATTCCCCCGATCATGACATCACCAGACTAGATAGACCTGATAGACAAGGAGGCGGTATTGCCTGCATTTACCGGAACAGTCTTTTAGTGAACAGCTCACCTTCACCGGATATATCCTCTTGTGAATACCGTTGCTTGGATATCACAAGTAATAACAAACCATCTGCTCATTGCAACATATTCTACCACCCGCCAGGCGATAATATCACCTTCATCGAGCAATTTATGGATATCGTGACCACTCACACTGGTCAACATAATACCCAAATATTCCTTGGCGATTTCAATCTGCACTGGAACGACCCCAATGACACGGCAGTAAATAGCCTCAAAACATTCCTTTACGACCTTGACCTCACCCAAATCTGCATTAGCCCTAAACATGTCAAAGGTTAAACTCTTGACCTGGTTATTGCCAACGCAGAATCTATCCAGCTTAGTATAATCCTCCCATGTGATTTGGTCCGATCATCATGCCATCACCATCTTCATCAAGGAATCAGTTAAACTCCGCTCACTACAACTCTCAAGACATAAAATATAGTAGAGGATTCTAATAAAATACCAAACAGATCTATCCACATCCGCCAGTGTCAACCTACTGCTCCCCCCGGAAGACCTAACTGATGTTCAAGCTTTGACACAACACTACTTTATTTCCATGTCCTCGATCTTAGACACAACCGCGTCTCCACAATTGAAGAGGATCTCCACAAAAGATACTAAACCCTGGTATGACGGCAGACTGAATGAGGACAGACAATCCCTTAGATTAGCTGAAAGGCCCTGGAGGTCATCACCTTCCACGGAACATCTCAATCTGCTCCGATCCATCAGAAACTCGTACTATAGAAAGATCAGACATTCTAAAGCAAACTTTTTCAAAAATCAACTAGATCAAGCCAAGAACTGACCCAAAAAAGTATTTGAACTAGTCAAATCTCAATCTAGGGGCGCAGCTTGCCCTCCCCAGATTGGTCAAGGTACGCCACCTAGCTGTGAAGAATTTTTCTCCTTTTTCACTGGACCAGTCTAACTCTCCGAAAGGACTCGTCATCCCACTTGCTAGCAACCCCAATCACTGGCTCATCTAAACCTGCCTTTAAAAATAACCCCTCCTGGGCCACCTTCACAACCTATAGTGAAGATTCTATTCTAAAAGCACTCACGTCCTTGAATCTCTCCAACCACTTCTCTGACCCTATTCCTGCAAACTACCTTAAAGATCTCATACCGGGGCTAATACCACTTTGGACAAAGATTATCAATGCCTTCTTAGTCCAAGAAACTATTCCTGAAATTCTCAAATCAGGACAAGTCTCCCCCATCCTAAAGAAAACAACAGCTGACCCCACGGACCTGAATAACTACCGACCAATTTCCAACATCCCAACTCTGGCTAAACTACTAGAAAAATGTGTTCTCAGCCAGTTAGATAACCACATCACCAACTTATACCTGCTCTGTAAATTCCAATCTGGTTTCCGGGCAGGACATAGTACCGAATCGGCTATGACCCACATAGTAGACAACGCTCTTAGAATCCTAGACCAGAAGGAAACCTGCCTACTTATCCTGCTTGACTTATCTTTGGCCTTTGACACCGTCAAACATGATAATCTTCTAGATCTCCTGCAACACAGAATGGGCCTTTTGGGGTCAGTTCTAAATTGGTTTACCTCTTTCCTTCTGAATAGATCCCAAACAATCAAGGTCAACCAATCTCTGCCCACAACCGTCCCTGTCACATTAGGAGTTCCGCAGGATCCTCCCTTTCACCTACACTTTTCAATCTATTCATGGAGCCGCTCAATGAGATTCATGACTCATCAAATATCCACTTTCACATGTACGCAGACGACACGCATCTATACCTAAAGATAAATCTCCAGATTACATCCAATCTCTCAATCTAACTTTACAAAATACTCAGGCATGGTTGACTGAAAACCACCTCAAACTAAACGCCCTCAAAACTGAATTCTTACTAATCACCCCACCCAATCAGCCATACATGAATGGCTTAAACAACTTACAGCGTTCAACTGCCAACCTCTTATAATTGATTAAGCAAAATCTCTGGGAGTAACTCTGGACAGTAACTTAAACATGCAAAAACACATCAATGCCGCAGTAAAAGGAGCAAACTTTAAGATGAGCACTCTGAGAAAATTAAAACCCTTCCTCCCAGTAAACGACTTCAAGCTGGCAGTCCAGGCACTAGTAATTCCCAGACTAGATTATGGTAGTGCAACTCTCTGTGGACTTCAGCACTAGTAATTCCCAGACTTGATTATGGTAGTGCAACTCTCTGTGGACTTCCTCGATCAACAACTGTCCTGCTAAGAGCATCACTCAACTCAGTGGCCAGGCTCATCACAGGCTCCAAAAGAAATAGCCACATATCTCTGGAACGCTCAATTGGCTACCCTTCGAAGCAAGAATTGAATTACAAATTGCTTGCCTGATGCATAAAGCCATCCATAACAACACACCCAGTTATCTGGCATAGAACTGGAGCTCTCATGTGGAAACACATCATCCAGGAGTGCCAGCAAACTTTTTCTAAAGCCTCAAAGATTTGCCAAGAAGAAAACATATAACAGCACTTTCTCTGGTATGGCTCCAAGGATTTGGAATGCACTACCCCCAGAAACCAGACTTTATCCCTCAACTGCCTACTTCAAAAAATAGGTCAAATCTCTTCTCATGTCGAAATGTACTTAAATATTGTTGATGACTCTTAGAACAACGAGCTAGAACATAAGACTTTATCTCTAAATTACTATGTTTCTTTTGTACATTGTCTCCTTAGTTTTTTTTTCTACCTCTCCTGTAAAGCGCTGTGATACCTGCAAGGGTCATGTTCGAGCTATAGAAAACCTTCAAAATTAAAATAAATAAATAAATAAAAATAAACCCTCTACCCTTGTACTACACCAAGACACAAGGACCACTAGCTGACATGTTCTCAGTTCATGGGCTCACAGATGCATGGTAGCACCTGCATCCAGATAGTTGGGAGGGTGCTCATTACACTGTAGCATATTCATCCTGGGCTCACTTGGACTACTGGGTGGTCTCCCGGGGTGTTGTCCCGTGGATCTCTCAAACCGAACATCTAGCCAGGACGTACTCTGATCACGCCCCAGTTTTCATGACGATTGCCCCACTCAATTTGATCGCTACCACTAGGTTTTGGAAATAAATGCCAGAAGCCCTGCTAGATACCGTCTTCTGGACTGAGCTGGGTACAGAAATCACTGAGTTCTTCCAGCAAAACATAGATTCCGTCTCACATGTGGGCATGGGCTAGGAGGCCTTCAAAGTTATGATCAGGGGTCCTGCATTGCTAAAAGTTTTGCAGTCCTGAGAGACCTCCGCTGCAATCTAGGCACGCTTGAGTGGGAACTTAAGCCACTGGAAGAGACTCTCTGGAGGGACTCCCCCGGGAATAAACTAGCAACATTCAGAGATAAACTCTCAGACTTCAAACACACGGCTGACCAGGAAGCTTGCTTTCGAGGAAAGTATTTCACTGCGCACAAATATGGGGAGGGCGAGCGTCCAGTCAATTGCCCAGGTTCTCTAATTACGTTCTAGAAAGTCGGGATAATAACGGCAGGCATCACAGGGACAACCTAGATATTCTAAAAATATTGATCAAATTTTATGCTGATTTATATTAAGGGTGGGCGGAATTTGCTCAGTCGCGCTACGCAATGTTCCGCAAAACTGTAAAAAATCTCGGCGAGAACGCAAAAGTTCAGCAAACATGCGGGATTGCTTGTTTCGCCCGTTTGCAATGCTTTTTTCCTGTTTGTGAACACTGTTTGCATCCCCAGGGAGAAATATCTTGCTAACACGCATTTTGAAAGCGCAAACAAGAAAAAAATTGCCCAGCAGATCGCGGAATTTTTGGCAATTCCGCGTTCTCCACAGAACTCGAAATTACACAAGTTCCGCAAATTCTGTGAGCAGAATGGAATTTACCACCCAGGCCTAATTTATATAGTACCAGTAGGACCACGCATTCAGACTTTACACCATACCTACAAGATATAACTCTCGGTTGGCTGGGAGATGCGCATCAAGAGATTCTCGCTGCATCTCTTGAAAATGACGAGATATGTGAGGCAATCATGAAAATGAAGTCCGGGAAGGCCCGAGCCGGAGGGCTCAGACTTCCTCCCCATCGATTTTTATAAAACATACCTTGATCAGCTGCTTCCTATTCTCAAACAGGTCTTAGTTGAGGCAAAAGAGCTGGGATCCTTCCTCTGTCTCTAAGGGAATCTCTGATTTCTTCACTACTAAAACCCGGCAAGTCTGCAGACAGTTGCAACTCTTACCGCCGCCTCTCCCTGACCAATACAGATGAAAAAATCCTTGACAAAATATTAGCCAATCGCCTCAGCTTGCTCATTCACCAGGCTAGGCAACATCACATAACTTGCACGTGCTCTTCTCGATTCTACGGTCAGTCGACCGTCAATTGCCCTTGGCGGCAGATTTTTTAGACGCCATGAAGGCTTTTGATTCCGTTAAATGGGACTATTTATTCATTATCCTTCAAAACATAGGAATGCCTATAGGGTTTTTGGCATGGATCCATCTTTTATAAACTTGCCCGAAGGCTATAGTTTTTAATCAAAGGCACTCTTCACACCCCTTTTCCATCACTTGGAGCACTCGGCAGCGCTACCCGCTCTCTCCCCTGCTTTTTGCCCTGGCTGTCTAGCCTCTAGCAGCCAGAGTTAGACAATATTGTCACAACAAGGTGCTCTGTTGCTTTCTCTGGCCAATACTCATCTCCCTCTATGCTAAAGACATCACTTTATATGTCCGAGAACCACACTCCAATCTTAATCCATTACTTCATTCACTTTGGAGTGCTCTACAGTATTCACATCAACTTGCCGAAGTCCCAGATTTCCCCCCTCACCTCATCCATGGCGGCGTTTACATCGGACTTCCCAAATGAGTTGTGCACTAATTAGGTGAAATACTTGGGGGTGTACGTCACCACTGATCGGGAAGAGCTGATGTGGCTCAACTACGGTCGGACCCTGGAAGAGATCAAAAATAACGTCAAAAGATGGATGACTCTCCCTTTATCTCTCTCACAGGGCGCACCTCCCTCATATAAATGGTCGTCCTTCCTAAGCTCCTTTACCTTTTTTTAAATATTCTGTACAATCCAGGCTGGCACTTCTTCTCTGCACTTTGCTCTGCGCTAATTCGGCTGCCCTGGGGAGGTAAACAGCCCCGACTACAATGGGGCACAATAACCAAGCCCTATTCCCAGGGAAGGTTCGATGTACCCAACTTTGAGCTATACTACTTATGCGCGCAAGCTCACTATGCCCATTATTGGTTTCACCCCCCCCAAATAAATGCCACATGTGACGGCTGAGCACTGGTTATCAGACCCTTTAGCGCTTGAGGGTGCCATATTGACCACCACTACGCTGCAAGTGTTAGACCCATAGCCGATTGTTTGCACAGTGAAGACATGGCAGGGCTTCGTCAAATGTTCCCAGGTCCATATGCTGTACTCACCACTACTCCCCTTGGTTTATCACCCGAAGATGCCAGTACTACAGGAAGGTATCTTCAAAAAAAACAAAAGCTAAATAAGGGATTACATGCTGGGGTATCTTGACCTCAATGGTAAGTTTCATACATCACAACAATTATTTTCTAAACAGCTGCCCTCTCCCATGGACATTTTTCTCTATGTTCGTCTGAGACAGGGCATCAAAAAGCACATACCTACATTCCCACTCGAGCCAACGGAGGTTGCTCCATTGCACATGATACTGCGTAACAATGCAGTGTCACACTTGGTCTCTACACTATATCATAGCTGTTATACTAACTTGGGCCCAACACATTGCGCAGCCAGAGATAAATAGACCATCCAGATGGGACATGCCATTAGTGATCTGCAATGGACTTACTGTTGCTGTCAGACAGAAAAAAGTTCATTCAGTAGCCGGCTCCGCATCCTCCATTATAAATTCTTACATCGCACCTATTATACTCCAGCCAAAATGTTTAGATATAAGTTGCGTGATGGTGACAATTGTGATCGCGCGGTATTGCGGGGCAGAATTGCTGCATCTTGCCTGGGATTGTGGCGCTGTACATGCCTACTGGTATCAAGTCCTTACAGCACTAGAACAAATGACATCACTGCAGCTCCCGCTTTCCCCTCTGCTTTCCTTTTTGGGTTACACTGAGAAATTGGCTCTGGCAATGTGTGTCCTTTAGTCTACTCTTGGCTAAAAGAAGAATAGCATGTAGATGGGGTCGAGGTAGGGCACCCAAATTCAAGGACTGGATCCGGAGATGGTATTCTGGCAGGAACAGACATACACCTTTGCAGAACTCCTCCCCCTTGCCTCCCACCCCCCTGATATCTGGGGCCCCAACGGCATACTTGCTCACACACTCAATTATTAACAACAACACTACCTACGCCTTCAGTGCTGTCGCATGCTGAATGATTCCTACTCATCCATATGCATCGCCTGCATCTTACAAGTTATGATTGTAGCTTCCACCTATACGTTTATGTCTTCCTATTTTAGTGGTGACCTTTCATGTATGAATCCTGGTACAATGATCATTGTTGTGACTGTTAGATTACGCTCTGTACATTTCCGTTATTGTGCTCATTTTGATTTTCTTTTTTCACGATCTGGCAATCATGTCTCTCCCTGTGCATTGCATATGCTGTATTGGTTCTATCTGTTTACAAAATCTAAATAAATAAATAAAAATAGAAAAAGGATTTTGTGTTATTCCTGTGATGGCTTATGCCTACCTGTGCACCAGAGAGAGGTACTGAGACCACAGAGGATTGTAGCAGCTTTCTCAGCAACCCCAGATACATTTTGTTTTTTTAATATTGACTGATTAAGGATATTTTCCAAAAAACACATGTGTCTAGAGATTCAAAGAACTAACCTTCACCAACCTTGGTAAAACACTTCCTCCAAAAATCTAGTAAGCTTTCATTTTTAAAGGAAAACATTACGGGCTGCGAATTCCCTCTCTGGGCTTTTTATCTATAGACCCCCGGGGCCCTCCTCTAAATTCATAGAGGAATTCCTAGAGACAGCCCATGCACTGATCACTAGCTCCGCTAATTTCACGATTCTAGGGGACCTTAACCTCCACCTAGATGACCACCTAGATGACATCTCAGATACTAATATTAGTAATCTCCTAGCGGACCTAACAGCCTTGCAGCTGACCCCCCTCATACAAACCTCCACCCACTCTGCTGGTCACATACTCGACCCGGTCTTCACTAACATTCCAGAAGCCAAAGCTGATCCTCCTAAGCCCATGGCCTGGACTGATCACTCCCTTGTCACATTTGCGATTCCGGTCGCTACCCAATCCAACAGAGCGGCTCCCGCCTCCTGTCCGCCAGCTTAGGGGAACCTAATTTCAAATGTATACACGACACTGACACGTCGTATGCTGCTTTCCAAGATTGGATCACCAAAGGACTGGGCTCTATTATACCGGCCAAATGGACTAGAGGACGTACCACCCCCTCTAACCCTTGGTATAACGAGAACTTGAAATCAATGAGGAAAGAATGCAAGAAAGCAGAACGGCACTGGAGGATAGACTACAGCCACGAGGACAAAAACTCATACCTGGCCGTACTCAAAGCATACCACAAAGCTATATGCGCTGCCCGCGCAGCCTTCTATGCCAAGGAAATCAATTCCAGCCCCAACCCCACGAAAACTATTTTTAAAATAGTCCAAAAACTACAGAGAGGTGGCAACCCTGCTTCATATATTTCCTCAACTCAGCAGTGTGAAGACCTCGCCACCTTCTTTACTGAAAAGGTGAGGAAGATTTACAACTCCTTCACACACAACCCCTCAGATCACACCAGCTCTCCCAATGCCCCCTTCAAGGGTTCCAGGCTCATCTGTCTGCCCGATATCTCTCATGAGGATCTAGCTAAATTCTGCAGGAAGGTGATATCCAGTGCCCCCCGGATCCTATGAGACCAGCCCACTTTCTAGAAGCTCTGGACTTCTTTCTCCCATCTCTGGCCTCGCTCCTTAACCTCTCTTTCGCATCAGCCACAGTACCCCTATGCTGGAAACAGGCCTGGGTCACTCCCATTGTTAAAATACCCACCCTTGACCCCACAAAACCGGAGAACTACAGGCCCGTCTCACTGCTCCCCTGGGTGTCCAAACTAGCTGAGGCTCATGCGAACACTGTACCTAATGACCATATGGCGGGAAATAACATCTTGGACCCCTCACAACACGGGTTTAGGCCGGGGCATAGTACGGAGTCCGCACTCCTTTCCGCCACTGAACACCTCCGGAGGATCATGGACACCGGCCAGAGTGCTGCGCTGATACTGCTCGGTCTCAGCGCAGCCTTCGATACGGTCTCCCATGATCTCCTTTTGAGGCGCCTGGAAAGCATTGGGATCCAGGATCTGGCTCTGGAATGGTTCAGATCGTTCCTCACGAACAGGTCCTTCCGGGTGTCAGCTCCCCCATTTATCTCCCAATCACAAGCTATAGGCCAAGGATTCCCACAGGGCTCTGCCCTCAGTCCATCCCTTTTTAACTTGTACATGCAGCCCCTTGCGGAAGTGGCCAAAAAATGGGATCTCACACTGGTGTCGTACGCCAACGACACACAGTTGGTAATCACCCTCAATGAGGTGCCCTCCCCCGACGCCACTAGATTTAGGGATGGACTGGCCGCCGTCGCCAACTGGATGACTGCAAACTGCCTACAACTTAATGCAGGAAAAACCGAGGTGCTGCTCCTGGGCAAGAACCCCAGCTGCTGGAGCGACCTCTGGTGGCCCCCCTTGTTGGGCCCTACCCCCCCCCCCCAAATCGCTGGCAAAAAACCTGGGAGTATGGTTAGACTCCGCGCTTAACTACCAGACCCACACCAAAAAAGTAGCTGCGACATGTATTGGGCTGCTGAGAAGCCTTAATCCCATTCTAGGCTTTTTCGACCACAAAACGCGGCAGCTCATCGTCCAATCCACCATCCTTGCCCGGTTGGACTATGCGAGTGTTCTGTTACTAGGCGCTAACAAAGCTGAGACTACTAGATTTCAGCGAATACAGTACTCTGCGGCCAGGGCAATAGTAGGCCTTCCTAGAAGGTGCTCCGTGAGAGCTACCATTCACAGACTCCACTGGCTCCCTGTGGAAGCCCGCATCCAATTTAAGGCCCTTACTATTGCCTTCAAAATTCTTAAAACTGATGGCCCCGAACTCCTCCGCTCGCTGATAACACCCTACACTCCTCAACGCAACCTTCGTTCTACGGGGCAACACCTAGTAGTGGTTCCATGCACGAAGTTCTGTCGCATTGGAGGACGCTCCTTCAGACTACTGGGGGCGAAGCTCTGGAACTCCCTTCCCCTCCACATCCGCTGCCTTGACAACCTGTCCACTTTCCACAAAGCAATAAAAACCCACCTCTTCCCTCCCCTATAGCGCCCCCCTTTTTCTCTTTTTCCTCAGTAGGTTATGCTATGGTTCTTAGCGTCGGGACGCCCCGTCGCTGGGGCAGCTGTCGCGCTCAACAAACATATAACATAACATAACATAACATAAAGTGAACTGCATTTACCATAATGCTAAGGGGTGAACTGGCTGGGAGATGAAGCTCCCAGCCCACTTCTGTTTGAAAAGGCTTCCTTGAGCCACTGAGCTGACAAGCTTTTGGACATATACTTATGCACCAGAGAGAGGTACCGAGACCTGAGAGGATTGTGGCAGCCTTCTCAGAAACCCCACATTATTTTTCTTTTTTTATCTCTACTGATGAGGATAATATCCAGAAACACATGTGTCTAGAGAGTCAGAGCACTAACCTGCACCAACCTTGTAGCATTCAAAGTGAACTGCATTCACCATAATGCCAAGGGGTGAACTTCGCCCACTCACCAAATTGGAAAATTCATTATTGGTATGTGCAACATTTCATTTTATAACCATGAGAAGTGAAGCTGTTCCATAATATAAACATTTCATAGTTTCCCATAACAGATTTATTTTACACCTATTCGGAATATTCCCTTTTGATTTGTACAGTGATTTATTAAGCCAAAGATGACAAATTGAGGGTAAGTGTAGTAGCCCCTTTATTATATGTCAAAAAAGCTCTAACCTACCTGTCTAATTGCCCTACCGTACCTTGTAGTAGAGTAAGTCAAGTTTCCTTAATTAATTTGTTGGAAATAATATGTGGTGGTGGGGCGAGGACACAGAGTAAAGTGGGAGTAAGTGTTTGATTTGATGTCAAGCTTGGCGTATACGATACACAGTGATTAATGTGGCAAACAGAATCTATATAGCCTATACCTTTTTTTGTAGTGCAATCCATCATTTTCCCCAATGTCTACTTATGGCCTACAGGATAATCTGAATATCATGTATGAGGTGTGTGACGTACTACCCTAGTTATTATTCATCTGTCTCTTTGGAATCGGGGTAGAAATAGAGAAGAGCAGGGCCATTGGAATTAAACATAGAAAAGTGTCAACTTTCACGACCACCACTCACCTGTACTCCTGAATCTTCTCTTGAGAGATGAACGAATCCAAATTCCCGTGGAAGCTACTAAAAACACAGAGATTAGGAAATGACTCTGCTTCTTTAGGGGAATGAGAAACAAAGAGACAAGATAAAATCTTGATTGAATGATCACTGTCTGTCAATCTTATTTTCTTGTACTATCACTCGGTGCCTTTTATCTGACAGCATACATGAGTGTCTAAACAAAACAATCAGAGAGCATAGGTTTAGATAATAAATAATACAGCTCACGTCTAAATCATTACAAATATCTCCTAAATGCTCCTTCACATTCTTTAACTATATATATATAGTACTGTTGTGCACCCACGGTAAGTATTCTTTACTTTTGGGTAAGGATTTATCTTTTGCTTGAAATATCTTGTCCTTTGAGTAAAGAGAAAACTTAGTAAAGCATGAACTATTGCATGACAACAAACACATATGTCCCTTTTACGTATTCAAGTTTACCTTTGTTGTGTGGTTATATTTCTTACCACTAGTGCTTTGTTTTTAGCATCTGTAATTTCTACCAAAGTCATTTAAAAGCGAAGGTCAGAGTTCAAATTCTTTAGAAGTCTGAAAACCAAGTTCCAAAAACTCTTTAAAAGTTCAAAGAACTGTTCCTTAACGTGTCCAGAAAATAAATGCTTTCGTTGCTTGCTAAGGATTAAACAGCTCACTCAAAATCACTTATCTGCATTTGTTTTCTTTCTTCTTTCCATTGTCTAGGCAACTCGAGGTATGGGAATCAAAAGCGTCCCTCCGGAAGTCAAGGAGGACCTCTCTATGATCCCAGAGTGATGAAGGAGTCAAGATCTGATCCGGAAGAATTCAAGAAACCAGCAGGAAATGGCACGCGGAGACCGGGACCGGCAGTAGTGCAGGTAAGGGTTTTCCTCGACGAGACTAAGCATTAAAAGCCAGGTACTAGCAGTTTAAATAGAAATTTCCGTCCACGTGAGCCGCGTGAGCTGAGTTTTCAGTTAGACACGTGCAATCCAGAAAGGTGCCGTTTCTTGTATAGCGCGTGCCGTTTCTTGTATAGTGCATGAAAAAAAAGGTTTTGTGTGTGCTTATAACTGTCAGCTCAACACTTGCAAACTAAGTTTTCTGGTTAACACACAGTTCTAGTTGAATGAATACACATTGTACAACATTAGCACATGGTTTTTATCAAGAAAGATACCATCACTTATATAATATCAGTGCTCAAATTATATCACAGGAATTGGTATCAGACTCTCTATTCAAAAACAGCCTCTATGAATATTTGGCATGATTGGAATTTGAAATTATCGTGACATCAACTACTGCTACCCCAGCTGCAGACAGTAGCAAAATACCCAACAGTTGGCTAGCAATGAGCATGGCTCTATTATTTTAGCACAACTTGTAGTCCATAGAGAATATTGCTGTACTCAATAATGGGAGGCAATTTTTTTTCCACTCAAAGTGTTAGGTTATAGTTACGTGGAAAGCCTTTTAAAGAATAAATCAAACCACTATTTGTCTGGTGTTATTCTGCCTTAATACTGTTCTGCCACACAGTCAGTGCCTTTTATGAAAGGCATGTGTGTGTAAAACAAACAGGCCTTTTGACTTTCCTAATCATAACAACATTCATTTGGCCCTTGGGGGCCAGCAATGTACTGCTACTGTGCCACCCTATATTTTTAAACAATTGTTTGTATGGAGTATTATTTATAATTTGTATTTTTTCTTATTGTTTTTCTCAATATAGCTAATACTGCTGGTCCACCCATAGAACCCAACAGGCACAAGATAATGGCCTGTCCTCGGTGGCAAAGGCTGCAGCATATCCAGCTAGAATACTTTGGACTGGCGTTCCTGAAGTAGGAGGAGGAAATAAATGCCTATCTGCCGGGCTCCAGTGCAGAGGGTCCCCTCCCCGGTCACCCAGCCTCCCGGCCATCCTACCACCGATGATGCCATCAGCCAACTGCTGCCCCCTCTCCCATTGCTGCACTGCATCCTGCAGAGACTGGATACCATCACGGGATAGAGCAGAGCATCGACCAGCTTCAGACCGATATCAATAATGCCCTCTTCTAGCTCTTTTTTACATTTTTGTCTTTGTGTTAGGGACTTATCACTATAGCTGGGTGGAGGGGGAGGAGTTAGGAATGGACCAGGTTTGACTTTCTTTGGACATTTGGGTCATCAGGGCTTGGGTCAGTTCAGTTTGTTTGGGGGAAGGAGTGGGCATGTTTTGTGGGTAGAAATGGTGGGTATCTTTAAAAAAAATAAAGGGGAATTTATAGTGTATCTAGATATATGCCTGAAGTAGTTTGTTTTACCTTTTTCTTTTTTGAAATGATAACTTCAGTTTTTTTGCAGCCTGTTTATGTGCTTGTAAGGGAGAGTGTACCACTTAGTTATAGATGTATACCTCTCTAACTATCTTGACCATCAAGGGAGGGACGCTTTTGATGACCATCAAGGGGGATGGGGGATGCTGCCATGACCTCAATTTTCTATAACAACCAAGATAAATTATATTAGCAGTTAATTAGTTACTTACTAAGTTAACTAGTTTGGTAGTCTTACCTGAATATAGATGAAGCAATAACAGGGAAGGTATCACAACTTCACAAGGGGGATCCCACTTCCAGTTCCACCCAGGTGATCTCCAACTGTAGGATTAATCGACAGAATGATTATCCATCATAGGCAACTAAATGGAAATAAAAAGACTGAGATAGGTGGTTATATACCAAAGCTTTACAAAGGATAATTAAAATGAGTATGAAAAAATTGACA